>NC_135815.1:97105019-97317519 GCF_964213995.1 Mustelus asterias | reverse complement strand
ATGCAGCAGGGCTCATTTGAAATGAGGATTGCGAATATTTTGTCAAGTATTGAGGAGGTTGCCCTGTGTTCATGTTCTTTTCCAGTGAGCAGATTTAGGACTGAGTTGAGGAGGAACTTCTTCACACAAAGGGTTGTGAATCTGTGGAATTCCCTGCCCAGTGAAGCAGTTGAGGCTACCTCATTGAATGTTTTTAAGGCAAGGATAGATAGATTTTTGAATAGTAAAGGAATTAAGGGTTAAGGTGAGCGGGCGGGTAAGTGGAGCTGAGTCCATGAAAAGATCAGTCATGATCTTATTGAATGGCGGAGCAGGCACGAGGGGCCAGATGGCCTAGTCCTGCTCTTAGTTCTTGTGTTCTTATGTAAAGTATCTTTTGTCTCAGTGAAGAAGCAAGTGGCGGGCATTGGTGATGAAGAAGCTGTCTATTAATCTTCTGGATGAAGGAATCAAGGCCTGGATTTGGGTAACCCGTGTGAGGGGGAGCGGGGGGGAGCTGTTTGGGGCAGGGGGGTGGGAGGGGATGGGGGAACCACAAGTATGAAGCCACATCCTATCACTCCCAGTGAAACCTCAGTCCCACATATTATTGCACACTCACTGTCAGTTATGGTTGTACCTTCTATGCCCATCAAGTCCTGAAGTGGGACTTTGGTGCGTAAGTGAAGTATTAGCCTACCGTGCAAGAGGAAGCTATTTGGTCCATTAAGTCTCCACCGACTCTCCAACTGAGCACCTTGCCCAGACCCCCTTGTCCTATCCTTCTCCAGGCAGGTCCCATACCCTAACAGGGCATTGGTGACCATTAACTTCCATTGGATTGGCCCATGATTACGCTTGTCAAAATACTGCAGCGGTTCCGTGGTTTGTCATCACTTTCTACAGATCACTTCTCGGCCTTTTGGCTCAGATCAAGCGTTGGACCAAGCCCAGGACGGGGTGCAATGTCTAATCTTGTCAAATTTGAATTTGGTTGTTGGAGCAGGCAAGGTGATGGATTTGGGTTTGCCTGCTCCACTCTGAACATTGGCTTTGTAACTTTAAGAATGAAGTAAAAAGGAAATAATAATGGCTTTCTGCAGTGTGGCTGATCAGGAAACCCTCCCACCCTCACCCACTTGTCATCAGGCATATTGGAAGGATTTACAAACTGATAGTTTGGTAAGTTATGGTTGCATCTTCTATGCCCATCAAATCCTGAAGTGGGACTTTGGTGCGTAAGTGAAGTATTAGCCTACCGTGCAAGAGGAAGCTATTTGGTCCATTAAGTCTCCACCGACTCTCCAACAGAGCATCTTGCCCAGGCCCCCTTGTCCTATCCCCGGAACCCCACACATTTAACATGGCCAATTCACCTGACCTACACGCCTTTGGACACTAAGAGGCAATTTAGCATGGCCAATCCACCCAACCTGGACATCTTGGATCACTGAGGGGCAATATAACATGGCCAATCCACCTAACATGCACATCTTGGGATACTCACGGCAAATTTAGCATGGCCAATCCACCTAACCTACACAGCTTTGGACTGCGGGAGGAAACCGGAGCACCCAGAGGAACCCCACGCAGACACGGGGGGAGTGTGCAAACTCCACACAGACAGACAGTCACCCGAGGCTGGGATTGAACCCGGGTCCCTGGCGCTGTGAGGCAGCAGTGCTAACCGCTGTGCCAGGTGGAGACGGAAGACTAGAGAGTAGGTAATGATTCAACTCAGGATGTGTGTTGACCGGGAGAAACCTTAACATCTTGTGCAGCGTTACAATGATAATAAATAGCTGTGTAAGTTGTCACTGGGATTGCCAATGAGAGTTCATCTTCGATGATCACCACCCAGCTATGTGATAGTTCTAGACATTTGAAGAATTAGAATGGAATATCACTATTGCTTTCACTTTCTGTTCACTCAGCCAGCCTTGATCAGCGTGGCTGCTTCTTTTCTCAGCGCGCTATCATATTATTGCCATATATCAAACGCACTTCCCATATGACAGGAAAATATTGGATGAAATCAGTTGAATTTACTCTAATCAAGACATAATAGAAAGGAAAATTTCAGAAGGTATTGAGCAGCCGGTCCATGCCCATCCTTTGATCCATTTTAAGCTTTGCCCAAGATTAAAGTTTAAAGTTTTTATTTATTCGTCACAAGTAAGGCTTACATTAACACTGCAATGAAGTTACTGTGAAATTCCCCTAGTCGCCACAGTCCGGCGCCTGATTGGATCAATGCACCCAACCAGCATGTCTTTAAGACTGTGGGAGGAAACCAGAGCACCCGGAGGAAACCCACGCAGACACGGGGAGAATGTGCAAAGACAGTGACCCAAATCGGGAATCGAACCCGGGTCCGCAGCGCTGTGAGGCAGCAGTGCTAACCACTGTGCCACCGTGCAACCCCAAAAACAACCTACCTTAACGTTAACGTTTATTTATTAGTGTCACAAGTACGCTTACATCGCATCTGGGAGAATGCTTGCTGGAAAGAAATGTCTTCGTTAATTATTTCCTGGTTTCATCTAATGTTACACTTTGCTCTGAATAAGAATTTGACCATGATGTGGAAGTGCCGGCGTTGGACTGGGGTAAACACAATAAGGAGTCTAACAACACCAGGTTAAAGTCCAACAGGTTTATTTGGTAGCAAACGCCACTAGCTTTCGGAGCGCTGCTTCTTCGTCAGATGGAGTGGAGAAAACCCATGCAGACATGGGGAGAACGTGCAAACTCCACACAGACAGTGACCCAAGCTGGGAATTGAACCCGGGTCCCTGGCGCTGTGAGGCAGCAGTGCTAACCATAAGGTGCTGCCCCCACCTTGCCACCTTGCCACTGGTGAAGAGGAAAGGATATTTTTTTCCTCCCCTTTGGCGTGACTGTGTCTTCCCTGATCTCCATGTATTCACTAGAAGACTGTCGGCTCTCTCCCCATACCTCTGGTGCCTTTAGTGTTGTGAAACCCATTGCCTTTTTGAATATATTTCATGACTTGGCCTCCACAGCCTTCGGTGGTAGAGAATTCCACAGGTCCACCATTTCCACTCCATCTGACGAAGGAGCTGCGCTCCAAAAGCGAGTGGCGTTTGCTACCAAATAAACCTGTTGGACTTTAACCTGGTGTTGTGAGACTCCTTACTAAGAATTTGGCAACAGAAGAGGAGTCTTCAGTCTTAATTTGGCATGAAGTTTATTTTTAAAGTTTATTTATTAGTGTCACAAGTAGGCTTACATTAACACTGCAATGAAGTTACTGTGGAAATCCCCTAGTCGCCACTCTCCGGCGCCTGTTCGGGTACACTGAGGGAGAATTTAGCACAGCCAATGTACCTAACCAGCACGTCTTTTGGACTGTGGGAGGAAACCGGAGCACCCGGAGGAAACCCACGCAGACATGGGGAGAACGTGCAAACTCCACACAGACAGTGACCCAAGCCGGGAATTGAACCCGGGTCCCTGGCGCTGTGAGGCAGCAGTGCTAACCATAAGGTCTCTGCCCCCACCTTGCCACCTTGTCACTGGTGAAGAGGAAAGGATATTTTTATTCCTCCCCTTTGGCGTGACTGTGTCTTCCCTGGTCTCCATGTATTCACTTGAAGACTGTCGGGCGTTATCTTAATCACAAGTTCCCATTCAGGAAAAGCACCACGCAAGTCGAAAACGTGAAATAAGAACAGGAAGTGCTGGAAATGCTCAGTGGGCCAGAGTCTGCGGTGAGAGAAACAGAGTTAACGATTGAAATTGTACCGCCTGGCCCGCCATCAGGATTGGTGCAGGCGAGAGGGCTGACCATGGACCACATTGACCTTGGGTGGAATTTTATGGTTTTGGGACGAGCGAGGCCGTAAAACCCCTCCCAATGTGTGATGTTTTTGCATCAGAACCTCAAAAGTGGACAGAGAAACTTAGGGTGGCCCAGTGGCACAGTGGTTAGCACTGCTGCCTCACAGTGCCAGGGACCTGGGTTCAATTCCCGGCTTGGGTCACTGTCTGTGTGGAGTCTGCATGTTCACCCCGTGTCTGCGTGGGTTTCCTCCGGTTGCTCCGGTTTCCTCCCACACTCCAAAAATGTGCGTGATAGATTGATTGGCCATGCTATAATTGCCCCTTAGTGTCAGGGGGACCAGTAGGTTGAAGCTATGCAGTTATAGGAATAGGGCCTGGGTGAGATTGTGATCAGTGCAGACTCGATGGGCTGAATGGCCTCTTTCTGCACTGTTGGGATTCTATGAGCTTGTTCTATGAGAAACATTGAAAATAGGAGCAGGAGTAGGGGCGTGGAGAGAACTCTGATTATCATTGACTTGCTGGAAGATAGCTCAGAGAGAGAAATTAGTGCAATTTATGAAATGAATAACCTTTAAGATCTGTGTTTTGATTTGATTTATTATTGTCAAATGTATTTGTATACAGTAAAAAGTATTGTTTCTTGTGCGCTATAGAGACAAAGCATACCGTTCATAGAGAAGGAAAGGAGGGGGTGCAGAATGTAGTGTTACAGTCACAGCTAGGGTGTAGAGAAAGATCAACTTAATGCGAGGTGGGTCCATTCAAAAGTCTGATGGCGGCAGGGAAGAAGCTGTTCTTGAGTCGGTTGGTATATAGCCTCAGACTTTTACATCTTTTTCCCGACGGAAGAAGGTGGAAGAGAGAATGTCTGGGGTGTATGGGGTCCTTAATTATGCCGGCTGCTTTTCCTACGTGGGCTGTAGAACTGGATTGTTGGCGTCGAACGCTTTTTCACTTCTGGGCAAAATATATTAAATGCTCGACTAATAAGCCCATCAGTCTGAGATCCGCCTACCACAGCTGAAAATAAACTCCTGAGTAAATTCCAAATGTCGAATTTGCAATTGGCATCGTTGAAATTAATCTTTCGTTTTATTATTTAGTGGAACGAAACCTTATAACTGGCAAAGGGCAGCATGATTCTCAAACTGAAATGGGGTCGAAAGCTATAATTCTTTCGACTCGGTGCGGGGGAGCGCGGGGGTGTGGGGAGGGGCAATGCAAATGGCTGGTTTCTGAGCTGTGACACACGGGATGGGTTTAGCGATTCCGATTTGGGATTAACCGTTGGCAGTGACGCAGTCACAACATTTACTGCCTGTTTTACAAGGCAGTAAATGGGAGCAGGAACCAATTAAAAGAGG
The DNA here is from genome assembly GCF_964213995.1 of Mustelus asterias. Classification (NCBI taxonomy): domain Eukaryota; kingdom Metazoa; phylum Chordata; class Chondrichthyes; order Carcharhiniformes; family Triakidae; genus Mustelus; species Mustelus asterias. The sequence goes on along the minus strand of NC_135815.1, from coordinate 97,312,366 downwards.
ATGCGACGGCCTGACATTTTCTCCCCATCTCCATTTTCACCTTTCTGTTAAGAAAATATAAAAAATGGATGAGCACGCTTGGATATCGGCAGAAATCTGGCTTCTTCCTTGTTTGGCCTTCCTGACAATCTGTTCATGAAGGAGCCAAATGTGAAGACAGCAAAAGGGGAGAGGCAAAGAGACCATTGTTATTTTTTTTTGCGCGCTATCTTTTTCTCGACGGAAGAAGGTGGAAGAGAGAATGTCCGGGGTGCGTGGGGTCCTTGATAATGCTGGCTGCTTTGCCGAGGCAGCGGGAAGTGTAGACAGAGTCTATGGATGGGAGGCTGATTTGCGTGATGGATTGGGCTACATTCACGACCTGATGTAAGAAGCACAGCAGCCAATTTGTGCACAGCAAGCTCCCATGAATGGCAATGTGATAATGACCCAGACCATCCGGTTTTGTGATGTTGACTGAGGGATAGATATTGGCCAGGACACTGGGGAGAACTCTCCCCTACCCTTCCTCAAAATGGTGACGTGGGATCTCTTACAACCACTGGATAGGTTTGAGGATTAGCATCACATCTGAAAAAATGGCACCTTCAGCAGTGCAGCACCCCTTCAGTTCTGCACTGCAATGTCAACCTTAACCTATGTGCTCATGTCCTGGAGTGGGACTTGAACCCACAACCTTCTGACTCAGGGCACAAGAGAGAGTGTGCTCCAACTGAGCTAGGACAGACACCAATCCAAAGGATCATGTGTGACCTCCGACAGGTAGATGGCGCAGAAACATCAATTATGCCTTGCAAGACATGTGTATTGTAAATAAGCAAGGATAGCAAAGGGATATCAAAGCTTTTTTTTAAGTTTAAAAGTTTATTTATTAGTGTCATAGGTCGGCTTACATTAACACTGCAATGAAGTTACTGTGAAAATCCCCTAGTCACCACACTCTGATGCCTGTTCGGGTACACTGAGGGAGAATTTAGCACGGTCAATGCACCTAATCAGCACATCCTTCGGATTGTGGGAGGAAACCGAGGCATCCGGAGGAAACCCACGCAGACATGGGGAGAATGTGTAAATTCCACACAGACTGTGACTCAAGTCGAGAATCGAACCTGGGTCCCTAGTGCTGTGAGGCAGCCATACTGACCACTGTGCCACCGTGCCACCCTACCTGAAACGTTGAGACAGATGCTGCCAGACCTGGTGAGCATTTCCAGCACTTTGCGCTGAATGTGTTCACACTGAACGCATATGGACTCTCTCTCTCTCGTTGGACCTATCTCTGCTCATTCAAGGTTAAAGTCCGTGTAATGGCGCCAATGAACCCGGGTCCCTGGCGCTGTGAGGCAGTCATAACCACTGTGCCACCATGCCACCCATAGATTCAGAGAACAATCAGAAAAGATCATAGGTTACTGGTCTTCGCCTCAAGAGAATTAGAATTCAAAACGAGCATTTCAGTTGTCTCGAACCTTGGTCAGACCCCACTGACTCTTCTGTTGGAATATTGGCCACTGCCTACACTGCAGATTCATTCGGAGGCTGGACAGGGTAGGTCTGTATCCATTAGAGTGTTGAAGAGTCAGACACGACTTGATTGAAACCTTTAAGATCCTGAGGGATTGTGATAGGTTGGATGTACAGAGGATGCTTCCTTTTGTTGGAGAATCTAGAACCGGGGATCACTGTTTACAAAGAAGGGGTCACCCATTTAACACAGAGATGAGGAGAATTTCTTTCTCTCAGAGGGTGGTGAGTCTCTGGAAGTCTTTTTCTCAAAAGACAGTGGAAGCAGAGTCTTTGAATATTTTTAAGCCAGAGCTTGATAGATTCCTGATTAATGATGGGGTGAAGGGTCATCAGGGGTTGGCAGGAATGTGGGGTTAAGGTTGTAATCAGATCAGCCATGTTCTTATTGAATGGGAGAGCAGGCTCAATGGACTGAGTGGCCTACTCCTGCTCCTAATTCCTATGTTCATATCTAATAATACCAGGACTTAAAGGGTTAGATTATGGGGATGTCTTGTTGAAGTTGTACAAGACATCAGTAAGGTCACACTTGGAATACTGTCTACAGTTCTGGTCACCCTATTATAGAAAAGATATTATTAAACTAGAAAGAGTGCAGAAAAGCTTTACTAGGATACTACCAGGACTTGATGGTTTGAGTTATAAGGAGAGGCTGGATAGACTGGGACTTTTTTCCCTGGAGCACTGAAGGCTTAGGGGTGATCTTATAGAGATCTACAAAATAATGAAGGGCATAAATAAGTTAGATAGTCAACATCTTTTCCCAAAGGTAGGGTAGTCTAAAACTAGAGGGCGTAGGTTTAAGGTGACGGGGAGAGATACAAAAGGGTCCAGAGGAGCAATTTTTTGTGGTGAGTGTCTGCCAGATGCAGTAGTAGAGGTGGGTGCAATTTTGTCTTTTAAAAAGCATTTAGACAGTGACATGGATAAGATGGGTATAGAAGGATATGGGCCAAATGCGGACAATTAGTGGTAAAAACTGGGTGACATGGACACGTTGGGCTGAAGGGCCTGTTTCCATGCTGTAAACCTTTATGACAAGTGGCATATACCAGCCTTGTATTTCCTCGAGTATAGGAGGTTGATGATTGGTCCAGTTGAGGTAGTTAAAGGATTCAGCATGGTAACCACAGTGAAACCATTCCCTCAGGCCGCAGAACCTAGAACAAGAGGGCAACATCTCAAAATTAGAAAAAGGTAAAATCGGAGTGAAACCAGGCGACATCTTTTCACAAGAAGGACTCGAATGGAAATATGAAACTCTGCCCTCTAAAGCTTCAGATGCTAGGGGACAACTGAAATTTTCACAACTCGATTTTTGTTAAGTAAGAACATTAGGGTGGAGGTTGTGTGACGCTTAACATCACTACCTCTGAGGTTCCAGGTTCGAGTCCCACTGCCGGGGAAGGTACATTTATAGGATGGCCAAAGCACGTCAAGCATCACCCTGTAAATTCTTCTAACATGCACACCAATGGCAGGCAGGAAGAGAGGGAGAGATCCCTGGTCAGCCAAGTGATGGAAAGAAAGTTGGAGCCTCTACCATCACTGTCCATAGGTCCAGACTACAAAATGTAGGCGCGTCTGTTGCCATAGCAACTTGGATTACCTGAGTGGTGTGTAAGACATGACCACCATCACAGGATATAGGACGAGATGCATAAACATGGTCGAGATATAGATCAGCTGTGCCCTAATTAAATGTGGCTTGAGGGGCTGAATGGCCTCCTCCTAATCCCACGAAACCCACTGAACAGTTGGATGGAAATTTGAATTCTTAAAGTGATGCGTGATTAATTCACTCGTGAGGCTAGGTCGTACCCAGGAATAAAGGCTTTTATTCGCAACAAGAATAGAGCATACTGCTTAACAATACTATCCCAGACTAAGGGCCACTAGGAAGTAGCAGTGACCTTTATACTCCTGTAAGAAGGCGGAGCCAAACGGAGTGTACCACAGAACAATGCTAACAGGTGGAACACCCCAACCCTAACCCCAACAGTAACAAGAGTAACATATGTACAAGTCCCCATAGTGGTAACCATCTATGGTTCACCACATAAAGTAAAGTAAAGTTCATTTATTAGTCACAAGTCGGCTTACATTAACACTGCAATTAAGTTACTGTGAAAATCCTCTAGTCGCCACACTTCAATGCCTGTTCGGGTACACTGAGGGGCAATTTAGCATGGCCAATCCACCTAACCAGCACATCCTTCGGACTGTGGGAGGAAACCGGAGCACCCGGAGGAAACCCATGCAGACATGGGGAGAACGTGCAGACTTCGCACAGACAGTGACCCGAGGTGGGAATCAAACCCAGGTCCCCGGCGCTGTGAGGCAGCAGTGCTAACCACTGTGCCACCATCCCGCGTCACCTCATTTCTTGGTGAAGTGGGAAGTTAATCTGGGGATTCCATGCACGGAATTGAGGCACTGAAACAGGATTTGAATTTCGGGATGGACATGTCAGGGGGTGTTCGTAAATTTCATTCTGCAACATCTCTACAGATCTGTACTCAATGTGTGCAGGAACTGAGACCAGGAACTAATTTAGATTCCGTGTATCTGAAAGCAATATCTCTTGACATGAAGATGAATCAATCAATCAACCATTTAATGTATTTTTCTTTGAAGTTTCCAAAAATCATAAAAATCTTGGCAGGAATCTAAATGATATATTCTTCAGTAAGAGTGAGGTTGGCCCAGTTATTTGCATTACAGTTTAGGTTTCCAAGCATAAAGTCTATGGATAGATCCGTTTGCCTTTTTAATTCTAATAATGTGAAGAATGCATTCACCACAGAGTCCCGGACTGTAATGCCAACTAATTTATTTATTACTGTCACAAGTAGGCTTACATTAACACTGCAATGCAGTTACTATGAAAATCCCCTCGTCGCCACACTCCGGCACCTGTTCGGGTACACTGAGGGAGAATTTGGCACGGCCAATGCACCTAACCAGCACGTCTTTCGGATTGTGGAAGGAAACCGGAGCACCCGGAGGAAACCCATGCGGACACGGGGAGAAGATGTAGACTTCATACTGACAGTGACCCCAAGATGGGAATCGAACCCGGGTCCCTGGCGCTGTGAGGCAGCAGTGCTAACCACTGTGCCACTGTGCCACCCCTAATTTATAGCTTGGAACGGTGTTACAGGATAACTTAGTAGATGTTTTCAAAATGATGAGGGGTTTTGATGAGTAAGTAAGAAGGGACCACTTTGGGTCAGCAACAGAGATTTATGATATTTGGAAAATAAAAGTGGACGTAAGGTCGTAAGGTAAGAAGGAATGTTTTTACGCTGTAAGCTATTGTGATCTGGAATGTGCAGCTTGAAAGGGCAGTGGAATCAGATTTAAAAGTAACTTTCAAAAGGGAAGTGGATAGATACTTGGAAAGGAGATGGTTGCAGGTGTTTGGGGAAGGAATAGGGCAGTGGGAATAATTGGATAGCTCCTTCAAAGAGAGAACATGGGCAGGATGTATCGAATGGCCTCCTTCTGCAAGGTCACCTGAAATTTCAGCTACATCACCACAGCAATCTTCAGCCAACTTAGGGAAATAAAGAATTTATTTTTAGATCACGTCTGGGATAAAATGAATGCCCTCAGATTATTTTTTATATATATGATTAGCGCCACAAGTGGACTTACATTAACACTGCAATGAAGTTACTGTGAAAATCCCCTAGTTGTTCGGGTACACAGAGAGAGAATTTAGCACGGTTAATGCACCTAACCAGCACATCTTTCCGACTGTAGGAGGAAACCAGAGCACCCGGAGGAAACCCACGCAGACACAGGGAAAACGTGCAGACTCCGCACAGTATTTTGGATGGGTCTTTAGTGAGATCATACAAGAATCTTTGAGGTAAAATTTTGAAGGAATAACTTTTCACTGGTGGAAGAAGCTACTTGAATCAGCTCCCAACTCAGTTGGCATTGGATAGATATCCTATTAAAAATGGACAAAATTAATTTCCTGTTGCTGGAAAATATGAACTATTCAACCCTCTAAATGGGTCACCATAGCAACTAGTTCCATCCCAGCTGTGCTGGCTAGAGTAGAGCCAGGGAGGAAGGAATCAGCACCAGCAGTGTATTGAAAAATGCAATGTGCAGTTTGTCTACTTAGGCAGCCGTGCACACATGTACCAGCGCAGGGAGTCTAGAAATAGGTAAAGAAGAGATAATGGATGGAATTCTTCGGCGGTTCACACCGATGGGATTCTCCAGTCCCGCTGCAGTGAACTGAGATTTGGCGGAGCGTTAAATTCTCCATCCTCGCTGGCGGCAGGGTGTGAACAGCTGGAGAATTCCGGCCTGTGTTTTAACAGCATGTACAGTTCTGCTTTTGAAGCTTCTGGCTCGATATATTACTGCTTCTTCCCAATCAAAGCCCCATCTCCCAGGACAGATCAAAGGAAACATCGACTTGTACGTTACATCGAGGGCCAGTCACGGTTAATCTTGGAAGGAGAAGTCAAAAATTGATCACTGGAAAAGCCAACTCTCAGAACTGTGTACATTTTTCCATATTTATCTCTCTCTTGTTGACTCAGCTGTTTAGTATCTGATGTAAGTTTAGCTTATGGTTCAGTGTAGGAGCAGGGAAGTCTTTCCCTGACTTATTATTAACTGCCTATTTCCCTGAATCTCTCTATCTCTATCCCTCTGCCTCTCTATTTCTCTCTCTCTCCCTATTTCTCTCTGTATTTCTCTCTCTCTCGCTCTCTCCATTTTTCTCTCTATCTCTCTCTCTCTCACTCTATTCCTCTCATTCTCTATTTCTCTCCCTGTTTCTCTCTATCTTTCTCTGTCCCTCTCTCTCTATCCCTCTCTTTCTCTCCCTATTTCTCTTCCTACCTCTATCCCTCTCTCTGTCTGTATCTATTTCTCTCTCTCTCTATTTTTCTCTATCTTTATCCCTCTCTGTATCTATTTCTCTCTCTCTATCTCTCTTTGTCTCTCTTTCTCTATCCCTCTCTCTCTCTCCCTATTTCTCTCCCCATCTATATCCCTCTCTCTATCTGTATCTATTTCTCTCTCGCTGTCTCTCTATTTCTCTCTCTCTGTTCCTCTCTTCCTCTCTCTATTTCTCTCTCTATCTCTATCCCTCTACCTCTCCCTATTTCTCTCTGTATTTCTCTCTGTCTCTCTCTGGCACACTCTCTCTATCGCGCTCTATTTCTTCCTCGATCTCTATCCCTCTGCATCTCTCTGTATCTCTATTTCTCTCTCTATTTCTATCTCTCTGCCTATTTCTCTCTCTATCTCTATTTCTATCCCTCTGCCCCACCTTATTTCTCGCTCTCTGTCTCTCCCTATTTAGAAACATAGAAAAACTACAGCACAAACAGGCCCTTCGGCCCACAAGTTGTGCCGAACACATCCCTACCTTCTAGACCTACCTATAACCCTCCATCCTATTAAGCTCCATGTACTCATCCAAGAGTCTCTTAAAAGACCCTATTGAGTTCACCTCCACCACCACTGACGGCAGCCAATTCCACTCGCCCACCACCCTCTGTGTGAAAAACTTACCCCTAACATCTCCCCTGTACCTACCCCCCAGCACCTTAAACCTGTGTCCTCTCGTAGCAGACATTTCCACCCTGGGAAAAAGCCTCTGAGAGTCCACCCGATCTATGCCTCTCAACATCTTATACACCTCTATTAAGTCTCCTCTCATCCTTCGTCTCTCCAAGGAGAAAAGACCAAGCTCCCTCAGCCTATCCTCATAAGGCATGCCACTCAATCCAGGCAACACCCTTGTAAATCTCCTCTGCACCCTTTCAATCTTTTCCACATCCTTCCTATAGTGAGGCGACCAGAACTGAGCACAGTACTCCAAGTGGGGTCTGACGAGGGTCTTATATAGCTGCATCATTATCCCCGGACTCCTAAACTCAATCCCTCGATTGATAAAGGCCAGCACACCATACGCCTTCTTAACCACCTCCTCCACCTGCAGGGCCGATTTCAGAGTCCTATGGACCCGGACCCCAAGGTCCTTCTGATCCTCTACCATACTAAGAGTCTTTCCCTTTATATTGTACTCCTTCATCCCATTTGTCCTACCAAAATGGACCACGACGCATTTATCTGGGTTGAAGCCCATCTGCCACTTCTCCGCCCAGTCTTGCATCCTATCTATGTCCCTCTGTAACTTCTGACATCCCTCCAGACTATCCACAACCCCACCAAACTTCGTGTCGTCGGCAAACTTACCAACCCATCCCTCCGCTTCCTCATCCAGGTCATTTATGAAAATGACAAACAGCAAGGGTCCCAGAACAGATCCCTGGGGCACACCACTGGTGACCGACCTCCATTTAGAAAAAGACCCATCTATACCCACTCTCTGCCTCCTTTGGGCAAGCCAGTTCTGGATCCACCGGGCAGCAGCCCCTTGGATCCCATGCCCTCTCACTTTTTCTAGAAGCCTTGCATGGGGGACCTTATCAAATGCCTTGCTAAAATCCATATAAACCACATCTACCGCCTTCCCTTCGTCAATGTGTTTAGTCACATTTTCGAAGAACTCCACCAGGCTCGTAAGGCACGATCTGCCCTTGACAAAGCCATGCTGAGTATTCTTGAACATACTAAACCTCTCTAAATGCTCATATATCCTGTCCCTCAGGATTTTCTCCATCAGTTTACCAACCACTGAGGTTAGACTCACCGGTCGGTAATTACCTAGGCTATCCCTATTCCCCTTCTTGAAAATAGGAACCACATCCGCAATCCTCCAATCCTCCGGCACCTCTATCGACGACGCAAAGATCATCGCCAGAGGCTCTGCAATCTCCTCCCTCGCCTCCCACAGTAACCTGGGGTACATCCCATCCAGACCCGGTGACTTATCTATTTTGATGCCATTCAAAGATTCCAGCACAACCTCTTTCTTAAAGTCCACATACTCAATCCTTTCAGTCCACCGCAAGCCCGCAGTCCATCCACCCAGGTCCTTCTCCTCTGTGAAAACCGAGGCAAAATACTCATTGAGCACCTCTGCCATTTCTACTGGTTCCGTACAGACTTTCCCGCCTTCACCTTTTATAGGCCCTATTCCTTCACGTCTCATCCTTTTACTCTTCACATATTTATAGAACACCTTAGGGTTTTCCTTAATCCTACCTGCCAGGGCCTTCTCGTGACCCCTTCTGGCTCTCCTAATTTCCTTCTTTAGTCCCTTCCTACAAGCCGTATACTCTTCTAAATCCCTATCTTTCTCTATCTCTAACCCCCCTCGCTCCCTATTTCTATCTCTATCTCTCTCTCTATTTCTCTATCTCTATCTCTCTATCTCTCTCTATGTCTGTCTCGATATCTTGCCACAATTGATAGTTCTCCACAAAGTGGAAGGGTTGACCTCTCTGTAACGGAGGGTACGCACAGTTCCAGTTCCAGTGCGATTTCCGCAGGGTCTTTATTGACAGAATGATCTCACCGTGCCTCATATACAACACACACACAGACAGTCCCGTGTGTCTGAGCATTCCTGTTTCAGACATTGGACAATGCATGGTATCACTCATTTCCATCTCTGTCACATTGCTGTCCTTGCCTCAGCTCATTCGCTGCTGAAATCTCCACATTTTTGACTTTTCGACTTGAACTGACCGGCCTCACATCGTGACGTGCACCAGAGGCAACCCAAACCTCTGCTCTGTGTGTCTCAGCTCACACCAAGTCCCGTTCACACCTTACCCCCAGTGCCGGCTCAATTCCATTGGCTTCTGCTTGAGCAATGCCTTGGGCGGGATTTTCCAGCCGTGTTTGCCCACCACTGGCAGCCGTGCCGTCGACTGCCGAGGCCCTAAATTCTGGAATTCTCTTTGTCTCCTGCTCGCTCCATCTCAGTCTGCTGGATACTCCTTGAAATCCTCTCTCTGATCTCCTTAGTGGCTTGCTTTTACATTTTGCTTCATTCTGCTCCTGCGGGCTGCTTTGGGGATGTTAAAGGCACTATATAAATGCAGGTTGTTTTTGTCGCATACCTATACACTTTCCAAACTATAGCAACCTTTCCAAAACATTAATGTTTGAAAAGGGAACAGGAGTGTGCCTCAGCCCATGGGAAAAGTATGTACTCACTCCCAGTACTTTATGAATATCACAAACAGGAAAGGGTAAGTGGGGACACACAGCCGTGTAACCGTGTGCATCGGAACGCTAAATTGCACCATGTACACAGAAGCATACACATGCACATGTGCTCACATACACACAACACACACACATGCACACACACACACACACGCACACTCATACACAAATATACACACACAGACATGTTCACACACACAGTCATACACAAATATACATACACACATGTGCAAATGTACACGCACACATGCTCATACACACACAAATACACACACACCCATACACAAATGTACTCACACATACACAAATATACACACACATCCATACATACATATACATGCACACACACACACATACACAAATATGCATACCCATGTGTGCAAATATACACGCACACCCATACACAAATATACACACATACACATGCTCACACACACAGACACACACACAAACCCACATACAAATATACACACACATTCTCACATACATACAGACACAGACACACACATACACAGATACACATACCTACATATACACGCACACACAAATGTGCACACACATATTCTCACACACATATGCACACACATATACAATCACACATATGTACGCACTCACATGCATACACACATTCTCATACATGTACATGCACGTATATACACACAAATACACATGCTCATGCACACACACATATACACAAATACATGCATACACACACATTGTCATACATTCACACACACACATATGTACACACCCACATATATGCATCCAAATACACACACGTGCACACACACACACATACACACACATACATATACATGTGTGGAACAGTTGGTCTCCATTTAGCCAATTAACTTCCAGTGGGTCTACAGGGGAATTTTGCTAAACGTCAGGAAGAGGTCCTGCTGTCAAACTTGCATTTACGTAGCGCCTGTCATGATCTCAGAAACTCCCAATATGCTTTTCAGCCAATGAAGTGTAATGCAGAAACGTGGCAGCTAAATGTGCACAAAGCAAGCTCCCACAGACAGCCGAGCGGTGACGAATCAGTGTTCAGAAGATGACTGATGGATGAATATATTGATCCGGACAGCAGTGTGATCCCCGCTCTGCCCCTGATTAATGCCATGCAGAGTCTCTGACATCTGCCTGAATGTCGCAGTGCCGTGAATTGTGCTGGGGTGTGTTCGGTCGGCTTAATTTTGGGTGCAGAAATGGAATGGCTTTGCTGATGGCAGCTGCTCCTGACTCTGCCTATTATTCGCAGTTGATTCTGATCCACATAATACCGCCCAGAGGTCACCGGGGTTCGCCAGGGCCGTGGCATCAACTCAGAGAGTGTGTTAGACAGCCACAAACAATCCCTCTCTCCCTCGGTTATCGACAGCCTGAGCTTCCTTTCCAGATAGGATCTCGAGGAGGGCAGCAGACTGTCAGTCCCAGGCTGTGGCGATAGTGTGGGTATTGACTATATTCCAAAACCCATCTCTCTCTGTACTCAGAGCTGCCTGAGGGAATACGCCTGTCTTATCGGAGATCTCCTTTCAGATTAGACATATCGATGGTGGGATTTTATGGCTTCGTTCGTCCCAAAACCATAAAATTCCTCCCGAGGTCAACCGACCTTCCCATCATAGAATCATAGAATCCTACAGTACAGAAGGAGGCCATTCGTCCCATCGAGTCTGCATCGACCACAATCCCACCCAGGCCCTCTCCCCATAGCCCCATGCATTTACCCTAACTAGTCCCCTTGACACTAAGGGACAATTCAGCATGGCCAATCCACCTAACCTGCACATCTTTGGACTGTGGGAGGAAACCGGAGCACCCGGAGGAAACCCACGCAGACACGGGGAGAATGTGCAAACTCCACACACAGACAGTGACCCGAGCCGGGAATCGAACCTGGGTCCCTGGCGCTGTGAGGCAGCAGTGCGAACCATTGTGCCACCGTGCCGACTCTTAGTGGATATTGGGCTTCCTTCGAGCTGGAATTGAACCAGCGACCTAAGGATGTCAGTTTGAATCATTGACCGTCCTCCGCTCTACCAGCTGAGCGATCAAAGGGAGCCTTCGTTGTTTGCCCCTCGCACGCTCCCGATTCCCATGGCGGGTGGGGCGGTAAAACTCTGGCCATTATGCCTTGGGAACAGAATTCCAGAGTCAGGGATCAGCGATGGACTGGATTTCATTACGGATTCAGCTCCCAATTTTTGACTTGATTTATTATTGTCACATGTATTGACATACAGTGAAAAGTATTGGTCCTTGTGCGCTATCCAGACAAAGCATACCGTTCATAGACTAGATAGAGAAAAAGGAAAGGAGAGGATGCAGAATATAGTGTTGCAGTTACTGATAGGGTGAAGAAGAAGATCTAAATATATGTAAGTCCATTCAAATGTCTGACAGCAGCAGGGAAGAAGCTGTTCTTGAGACGGTTGGTATGTGACCTCAGACTTTTGTATCTTTTTCCCGAAAGAAGAAGGTGGAAGAGAGAATATCTGGGGTGTGTGGGGGGTCCTTAATTATGCTGGCTGCTTTTCCGAGGCAGCGGGAAGTGCAGACAGAGTCAATGGATGGGAGGCTGGTTTGCGTGATGGACTGGGCTTCATTCACAAAATTTTGTAGTTTCTTGCGGTCTTGGGCAGAGCAGGAGCCATACCAAGCTGTGATACAACTAGAAAGGATGCTTTCTGTGGTGCATCTGTAAAAGTTGGTGAGGGTCTTTGCGGATATGCCAAATTTCCTTAGCCTCCTGAGAAAGTGGAAGCGTTGCTGGGCTTTCTTAATTACACCTTTGGCATAGAGGCCAGGGCAGGTTGTTGGTGATCTGGACACCTAAAAACGTGAAGCCCTCGACCATTTCCACTTCATCACCATTATAGAATCATAGAATCCTACACTTCAGAAGGAGGCCATTCAGCCCATCGATTCTGCACCTACCACAATTCCACCCAGGCCCTATCCCCATAGCACCATTTACCCTGGCTAGTCCCCCTGACACTAAGGGGCAATTTAGCATGGCCTGTCCATCTAACCTGCACATCTTTGGAGTGTGGGGGAGGAAACCGGAGCACCCGGAGGAAACCCACGCAGACACGGGGAGAACGTGAAGACTCCAGACGGACAGTGACCCAAGCTGGGCATTGAACCCGGGTCCCTGGCACTGTGAGGCAGCAGTGCTAACCACTGTGCCACCCATGTAGACAGGGGAATGTCCTCCACTATGCTTTCTGAAGTCGATGCCTATCTCCTTGGTTTTACTGACATTGGGGGAGAGATTATAGTTGTTGTAGCAGCTCACCAGATTCAAGATTTGGCACTTTTCCAAACCTCAGGCCACCCCAGAGCACTTTACAGCCAGCGTGGCGACTCTTGCAACGAAGGGAAGGCAGCAGCTAATTTATGCACAGCAAGCTCCCACAAACAGCAGGGTGACAATGACCCAGGTGACATTATTTTACCAATCTTAACTGAGGGGGGGTCAGCATTTTGAACAGGGTATTGGGGATAAATCTGCACGTAAATTAAACCTGGATGGAAAAACAAAGTTATCTGTTGTTTCCCAAAGGTTGCAAGCAAATGTGAAGGGAGTAAATGTAATTACGTTGCAGGGAGTGAACAGACTGAAAGCATGAGAGGGGAGGGTGCCGTTCAAATTCTGGGAGGAGATTATTACAGGAATTTCAAAAAAAAATACGCTCAAAAAACAGAAGCTCAATTCTACCAACAGAGCGCAAAAAAAATGCAATAGTGATCCAGTGGGGAAACTATCTGTCCCGTTTTCCAGTGGGGAAACTTTCTGTCCCGTTTTCCAGTGGGGAAACTATCTGTCCCGTTTTCCAGTGGGGAAAACTATCTGTCCCGTTTTCCAGTGGGGAAAACTATCTGTCCTGTTTTCCAGTGGGGAAAACTATCTGTCCCGTTTTCCAGTGGGGAAACTATCTGTCCCGTTTTCCAGTGGGGAAAACTATCTGTCCCGTTTTCCAGTGGGGAAAAATATCTGTCCCGTTTTCCAGTGGGGAAACTATCTGTCCCATTTTCCAGTGGGGAAAACTATCTGTCCCATTTTCCAGTGGGGAAACTATCTGTCCCGTTTTCCAGTGGGGAAAACTATCTGTCCCGTTTTCCAGTGGGGAAAACTATCTGTCCCATTTTCCATTTGATAATTTTTAGTAAAGAGGTTACGTGTGGAATGACAGAAAGACCTTGGCATCGATCAAAGGGAAAAGTCAGTATTTCTGAGGAATAAATGTGCATTTTTGCTGATGAGGGGATCATGAAGAGTTCATTTTGGTTCAGTCTACCTGACAAGACGCATGTGATAAAAGTCAAATGAAGTTAATGACTAAACTCTCTCTTTTAGACAAATGGCTAGACTTAATTACAAGTGTTTGGCTTTGTCAATTAGATGCAACATGGCATTCATTTAGGGGAAGCGATGGTCTAGTGGTATTATCGCTAGACGATTAATCCAGACACTCAGCGAATGTTCTGGGGACCCGGGTTTGAATCCCGCCACAGCATGGTGGAATTTGAATTCAATAAAATATATTGGGGAGGCATGGTGGCACAGTGGTTAGCACTGCTGCCTCACAACGTCAGGGACCCGGGTTCAATTCCGGCCTTGGGTCACTGCCTGTGTGGAGTTTGTACTTCCTTCTTGTGTCTGCGTGGGTTTCCTCCGGCTTCCTCCCACAGTCCAAAGTTGCTTGAGTGAGGTTGATTGGCCATGATAAATTGATCCTAGTGTAAGGGAGATTAGCAGGGTAAATGAGGGTTACGGGAATGGGGTCTGGGTGGGATTGTGGTTGGTACAGGCTCGATGGGCCAAATGGTCTCCTTCCGTGCTGTAGAGATTCTATGATTCTATATCTGGAATTAAAAATCTACTGATGACCATGAAACCTTCGGCGATTGTTGGAAAAATTCATCTGGTTCATTAATGTCCTTTAGGGAAGGAAATCTGCCGTCCTTACCGGGTCTGGCCTACATGTGACTCCAGAGCCGCAGCAATGTGGCTGACTCTCAACTACCCTCTGAAACGGCCGAGCGAGACACTCTGTTGTATCAGCGATTCAAGAAGGCAGCTCACCACCACCTTCACAAGGGTAACCAGAGGTGGACAATAAATGCTGGCCCAGCCGGCGACGCCCGTGTCCCACAAATGTACTCGAAAAAAAGAACGATGAAAAACAAATTCCCTCTCCTGCACATTCCAATTCTCAGAATAACAGTTTCTTCCAGTGACAATACTGCCGGTGAATTTGGAGCCTCGATACTGTTCCGAGTAGTCTGCTTTGTCGCTCGAGTGGGTAATTATGTGTCAGTCAAAATCTCATTATAGAAAAGAAATATATAAAATGTATCTGGATATATCCTTCAGTCCCCAGACTGAACAAAATGCTGCCGCGGTTTGGTGACAAGCCCAACACTCTCCAGATCACACAGACTTTTCATTTGGAATCACTTTTTCTTATGCGCTGACTAAATATTTTATTACCTCTTTCTCTTTGTTGGAAGAACTGAGCTTCCCTTTTGAGTCGGCATTTTAATTTGAGGAGTGGCAATGTTTATGTAACGTGTGTGAGCTTTCGGAGGGAAGGATTGGGACTGATTTTGGGAGGGGACGGAGTTTCTCGAATGAAGGGAGTTTCACCGGGTTGGGTCTATTTATACTCATTGGACTGTGACAAGAATGAGCGCAGATCTTATTGCAACCTATAAGATTCTGAGATGGGCTTGACTGGGTGTATGTTTCCCCTCGTGGGGGAATAGGATTCCTGCAGTGCAGAAGGAGGCCTTTCGGCCCATCAAGTTTGCACCGACGCTCCGAAAGAGCATCTTACCCAGGCCCTCTCCCTCACCCTATCCCCGTAACCCCACACATTTGCCATGGCATCTAACCTGCACATCTTTGGCCACTAAGGGGCAATTTAAAATGGCCAATCCACCTAACCAGTACATCTTTTGGACTATGAGAGGAAACTGGAACACCCGGAGGAAACACACAGACATGAGGAGAATGGGCCAGGGGCCTGAGTTCAATTCCAGCCTTGGGTGACTGTCTGCGTGGAGTTTGCACATTCTCCCCGTGTTTGCGTGGGTTTCTTCCGGGTGCTCCAGTTTCCTCCCACAATCCAAAGAAGTGCAGTTTAGGTGGATTGGCCATCTAAGTTGCTTCTCACTGGCCAAAGATGTGGAGGTTAGGTTTATTTATTAATTTATTTATTAGTGTCACAAGTAGACTTACGTTAACACTACAATTAAGTTACTGTGAAAATTTCCTAGTTGCCACATTCTGGCGCCTGTTCGGGTACACTGAGGGAGAATTTAGCACAGCCAATACACCTACCCAGCACGCCTTTCGGACTGTGGGAAGAAACTGGAACACCAGGAGGAAACCCACGCAGACACAGGGAGAATGTGCAAACTCCACACAGAAGTGACCCAAACCATGAATTGAACCCAGGTCCCTGGCACTGTGAGGCAGCAGAGCTAACCGCTGTGCCATCCCATGCTAAATTGCCCGTTACTGGCCAAAGATTTGCAGGTTAGATGGATTGGCCATGCTAAATTACCCCTTAGTATCCAAAGATGTGCAGGTTGGATGGATTGGTCATGGTAAATGTGTAGGGTTACGGGGATAGGACGAGGGGGAGTACCTGGGTAAGATACTCTTTTGGAGAGTCAGTGTAGACTTGATGGGCCAAAAAGCCTCCTTCTGCACTGTAGGGATTCTAGAGCGGCACAGTGGTTAGCACTGCTGCCACACAGTGCCAGGAACCCAGGTTCAATTCCCGGCTTGGGTCACTGTCTGTGCGGAGTCTGCACATTCTCCCCGTGACTGTGTGGGTTTCCTCCGGGTGCTCTGGTTTCCTCCCACAGTCCGAAAGATGTGCTGGTTAGGGTGCATTGGCCGTGCTAAATTCTCCCTCAGTGTACCCGAACAGGCGCCAGAGTGTGGCGGCTAGGGGATTTTCACAGTAACTTCATTGCAGTGTTAATGTAAGCCTACTTGTGACTAATAAATAAACTTTAACTTTAAATGGGCCACCCCTTATTTTTAAACAGTGACCCTGAATTCTAGATTCTCCCACAAGAGCAAACATCCGCTCCACATCCACCCTGTCGGGACCCCCTCAGGATCTTATGTTTCACTCGAGTCGCCTTTTACTTTTCTAAACTCCAATGGATACAAGTTGAACCTATCCAGCTGGGCAGTTTTTAATAACCTGTAAACAGAGGGTGGGATTTTCCCGTCCCGCCCACCACAGGAAGCGTAGTGGGTGGGGGGGGGGGGGGGGGGGGGGGGGAGGGGGGGACCATACAAAGGTCCATTGACCTCGGGTGGGATTTTCCGGTTTTTGGGGTGAGCGCGGCCGGAAAATCCCGCTCAGAGTGTTTGCAATCAGGTCAGTCAGTCTGGAAGGAGTAAGAGATAAAGGGCAGCACAGTGGGTTAGCACTGCTGCCTCACAGCGCCAGGGACCCGGGTTCAATTCCCGGCTTGGGTCACTGTCTGTGTGGAGTTTGCACGTTCTCCCCATGTCTGCGTGGGTTTCCTCCGGGTGCTCCGGTTTCCTCCCACAGTCTAAAGATGTGCGGGTTAGGCTGATTGGCCATGCTAAATTGCCCCTTAGTGTCAGGGGAATTAGCAGGGTAAATATGTGGGGTTACTGGAATAGGGCCTGGGTGGGATTGTGGTCGGCGCAGACTCGATGGGCTGAATGGCCTCCTTCTGCACTGTAGGGATTCTATGATACTATGAGACTGGCATAAGTGATTCTGCTGTTGTCATTTACATTTCCTGTGGCCTCATCTTTTGGTTCCTCTTACTCTTGTAAACCCCAGCAGAAAGAAGCCTAGACTTTCCAACAGTTCCTCATAAGACAATCCATTCATCCCAGCTATTAGTCTGGTAAATCTTCTGTGAACTGCTTCTGAGGCATTTACATATTTCCAAGACATACAAGGCTATGGACCAAGTGCTGGAAAATGGGATTAGAAGAGTTAGGTGGCTTGTCTTTGACTGGCACAGGTGTGATGGGCTGAAGGGCCTTTTTCTGTGCTGTATACCTCTAAGACTCCACGAAGACCAATACTATATGCAAGGTGACACATCTCTCTTCCCAGTTGAAGAAAGTAAAGTAAAGTTTATTTATTAGTCACACATAGGCTTACGTTAACAGCGTAATGAAGAAGACATAAGAACATAAGAACTAGGAGCAGGAGTGGGCCATCTGGCCCCTCGAGCCTGCTCCGCCATTCAATAAGATCGTGGCTGATCTTTTCATGGACTCAGCTCCACTTACCCGCCCGCTCACCATAACCCTTAATTCCTTTACTGTTCAAAAATTTATCTATCTTTGCCTTAAAAACATTCAATGAGGTAGCCTCAACTGCTTCACGGGGCAGGGAATTCCACAGATTCACAACCCTTTGTGTGAAGAAGTTCCTCCTCAACTCAGTCCTAAATCTGCTCCCCCTTATTTTGAGGCCATGCCCCCTAATTCTAGTTTCATCCGCCAGTGGAAACAACTTCACTGCTTCTATCTTATCTATTCCCTTCATAATCTTATCTGTTTCGATAAGATCTCCCCTCATTCTTCTGTATTCCAATGAGTATAGCCCCAGTCTACTCAGTCTCTGCTCATAAGCCAACCCTCTCAACTCCGGAATCAACCTAGTGAATCTCCTCTGCACCCCCTCCAGTGCCAGTATATCCTTTCTCAAGTAAGAAGACCAAAATTGTACACAGCACTCCAGGTGTGGCCTCACCAGCACCTTATACAGCGGCAACGTAATCTCGCTGTTTTTAAACTCCATCCCTCTAGCAATGAAGGACAAAATTCCATTTGCCTTCTTAATTACCTGCTGCACTTGCAAACCAACTCCTTGTGATTCTTGCACAAGGACACCCAGGTCCCTCTGCACAGCAGCATGCTGCAATTTTTTACCATTTAAATAATAGTCCATTTTGCTGTTATTCCTACCAAAATGGATGACCTCACATTTACTAACATTGTACTCCATCTGTCAGACCCTCACCCACTCATTTAGACTATCTATATCCCTTTGCAGACTTTCTGTCCTCTGCACACTTTGCTCTGCCACTCAACTTGGTGTCATCTGCGAATTTTGACACACTACACTTGGTCCCCAACTCCAAATCATCTATGTAAACCGTAAACAATTGCGGTCCCAACACTGATCCCTGAGGCACACAATTAGTCACTGATCGCCAACCAGAAAAACACCCATTTACCCCCACTCTTTGCTTTCTGTTAGTTAACCAATCCTCTATCCATGCTAATACATTACCCGTAACACTGTGCACCTTTATCTTATGTAGCAGTCTTTGGTGTGGGGGGTTGGAATTTTCCAGCCCCTCATGCCAGCCAGATCTTCCAGTCCTGCCAATGTGGACAGAGATTTCAAAGGCTCGCCAGCCCAGCACAGTGGGAAGAGCTGGAAAATTCCGGCTCGGAAGTGTAAAAATTGGGGTGGTGGACAAAATAGAACTGACAGATGCAAGAACGCGTTCGCCCTCCCAGATTGTACACAATAATTTTAACAAAATCCGACATTTGTATAGCGCCTTTAATGTAATGAATCGTCCCAAAGCGCATCACGGAGTGTTATAAAACAAAGTCTGGCACCAAACCACATGAGGAGATGTCAAAGGCCAAAAGCTTGCCAGGTTGTTTTAAGGAGCGTGCTTTGGAGGAAAGCGAGGTGGCGAGGGGTAGGGAGGGAATTCTAGAGCTGGGAGTCCAGGCAACGGAAGGCACGGCCCCCAATGTTGGAGCGATTCGAATTGGAAACGGGCAAGAGGCCAGAGTTAGGGGAGCACGGATATCTCGGAGGGTTGTGGGGTTGGCGGAGACGATGTAGAAACAGCAAGGAGTGAGGGCTGGTCGGGGGGAGATTTGAAAACAAGGATGAGAATTTTAAAAATCGAAACTTGACCGGGACCCCCGTTGCTAACTGATCTTTCCTCCCGGGAAGGTAGGTGAGCAAGTACGTGGGGTGATAAGGGGATGGGAATGGGACTGCCAGGGCATGGCAGCAAAACTTTGGATGATCTCAACTTTACAGAGGGTAGAATGTGGGAGAGCATCCAGGAAAGCGTTGGAACATGTGGTGGCACAGTGGCACAGTGGTTAGCACTGCTGCCTCACAGCGCCAGGGACCCGGGTTCGATTCCTGGCTTGGGTCACTGTCTGTGTGGAGTCTGTACGTTCTCCCCGTGTCTGAGTGGGTTTCCTCCGGGTGCTCCAGTTCCCTCCCACAGTTTGAAAGACGTGCTGGTTAGGTGCATTGGCCGTGCTAAATTCTCCCTCAGTGTACCCGAACAGGCGCCAGATTGTGGCGACTAGGAAATTTTCAGAGTAACTTCATTGCAGTGTTAATGTAAGCCTACTTGTGACACTCATAAATGGATAGCCTCCCATCCATTGACTCTGCCTACACTTAAGGACCCCACGCCCCCGGACATTCTCTCTTCCAGCTTCTTCCGTCGGGGAAAAGATACAAAAGTCTGAGGTCACGTACCAACCGACTCAAGAACAGCTTCTTCCCTGCTGCCCATCAGACTTTTGAATGGACTTACCTTGCATTAGGTTGATCTTTCTCTACACCCTGGTGATGACTGTAGCTCTCTCATTTCCTTCTCTATGAACGGTAGGCTTAGTCTGAATAGCGCGCAAGAAATAATACTTTTCACTGTATGTTAATACATGTGACAATAATAAATCAAATCAAATCAAATGAACTTAAACTTGAGAACATCAAACAAGAATTGAATTATTTGGAACGATCTCCAAAGGCTTGGGTCACAGAGATCAGTTTGAAGGAGTGTTATAAAGGATGAGAGAGAGGGAGAGGGGCTGGAGAGGTTTAAGCGCCAGGGCCCCAGCATGAAAGGATGATGGATCACTCTGTTAGTTAGGGAATCACTGAGGAGGATCTCACCTCTTATCTGAAGCATGTTAGATCATCAAAGTGTGGGAAACTGAAGGAAATCAAAGCCTGAATATTAATTTGCTGACTGTTAGGAATCACAGATTGCAATTAGGAGACACCAGTCAAAACCCAGAACGCTCAACATCAAAGGTGAACAAAATGGACCAGCATGCATATTTATTAGTAACTTTTACCATCAATGCATCTAAAGGGCTTTCATCTGCAAATTTATTTGTGGTGGTTTGCGGATTCCTTTACTGGTAGCAGGTAGGGAATAGTGCAATCCGACAACTTGTTGGTCTAAAGTCGGGCAGTTTAGCTTTCGTTAACAATATTTATGCAGAAGTGATCATTTCTTATGCAATTGTCCAGCAAGCAATTATCCCAAGAATTGAATTGAGGGTTTGAAGGTGACTCCACCCTGCGTTAATTCAACGGTTCCTTCAGTTCTGTGACAGCAGATTTTGTAAGAGTTTTAACAACACCAGGTTAAAGTCCAACAGGTTTATTTGGTAGCAAATGCCATTAGCTTTCGGAGTGCTGCTCCTTCGTCAGATCGAGTGGATTGAGAGCAGATTTCCACTCCATCTGAGGAAGGAGCAGCGCTCCGAAAGCTAATGGCATTTGCTACCAAATAAACCTGTTGGACTTTAACCTTGTGTTGTTAAAACTCTTACTGTGTTTACCCCAGTCCAACGCCAGCATCTCCACATCATGACAGCAGATTTTAACAGACGTTTGCAGTGGTAATCTCCCACGGGGGGCGTGGCACGGTGGCACAGTGGTTAGCACTGCTGCCTCACAGCGTCAGGGACCCAGGTTCGATTCCTCGTTTGGGTCACTGTCTGTGTGGAGTTTGCACATTCCCCCCGTGTCTGTGTGGGTTTCCTCCGGGTGCTCCGATTTCCTTCCACAGTCCAAAAATGTGCGGGTTTAATTGATTGGCCGTGCTAAATTGAGCCGAGTGTCAGGGGATTAGCAGGGTAAATATGTGGGGTTACGGGAATAGGGCCTCGGTGGGATTGTGGTCGGTGCAGACTCAATGGGTTGAATGGCCTCCTTCTGCGCTGTGGGGATTCTATGATCTTTGGAGTGTGGGAGGAAACCGGAGTACCCGGAGGAAACCCACGCAGACATGGGGAGAACGTACAAACTCCACACAGACGGTGACCCGAGGCCGGAATCGAACCTGGGTCCCCGGCGCTGTGAGGCAGCAGTGCTAACCACAAAATCCAAATGTCAGTAATACACCTTTAAGGTGGAATAACTCATTCCAACTCTAACTGCACCCTGAGCTTTGTATCTCCGAGCTCCCTGCTCTGTACGGCAAAGGAATTCCTAAACTCCAATCATTTCCTAATTCCCACATGGTTAGATTTTTAAAATCTAATTTCGGACATGAATATAAAATCAAAATGATTATATGAACAGTGTATTGAAATTCCCCCCAGTGCGTGTCTTGAATTCCTGATGTGCCATTCCTGTAGCTTTAGGCTTCGCTCAGTTGACACGGATTTGACAATGACTCTTTGGTGGGGCGGCGGGCCTGGGGCGGGGGGGGAGGGGGTGGGACGGTTGGGATTCTCCGGTCCCGCTGCTGTGAATGGAGTTTTGACTGAGCGTCAAATTCTCCGTTCTCTCTGGCAGCGGTGGAGGAATGTGCGAGGTCGGAGAATCCCACCCATTAACCCTGTTTCTCGCCACAAATGCTGCCAGACCTGCTGAGTTTTTCCAGCGTTTCCTGGTTAATAGTTCCGGCTGTGACCGTATACAGGAAGTGAAGCATTTCCGGATGTATCACAGCTTGGTCTGGCTCTTGCTCTGCCCAAGACCGCAAGAAACTACAAAAGGGTTGTGAATGTAGCCCAATCCATCACGCAAACCAGCCTCCTATCCATTGACACTGTCTACACTCCCCGCTGCCTCGGAAAAGCAGCCAACATAATCAAGGACCCCCGCGCACCCCGGACATCCTCTCTTCCACCTTCTTCTGTCGGGAAAAAGATACAAAAGTCTGTGGTCACATAGCAACCGACTCAAGAACAGCTTCTTCCCTGCTGCTGTCAGACTTTTGAATGGACCTAACGTACTGTAATAAGTCTTCGGAGGCAGAAGTCCCTTCACCAAAATCCCTTTATTTACAAACTCTAACAGCGGTACACAGAGTGCTCGCAGTCAGCAGTCTACCTCCGGGGTGTCAGAGGAACCGACACGCCTGGTTAAATGCAAGGTAAAGACTCCCTGTTGGCTCATTAATTGGATCCTTAATCAGGGAGTTCATACTCCAATAGGCCATCCTCAGTGGCCTGACTGAAGTCATTACACATTTATTAAGTTGATCTTTCTCTACACCCTAGCTATGACTGTAACACTACATTCTGCACCCCCTCCTTTCCTTCTCGCCTCTGTACTCTATGAACAGTGTGTGTGATCTGTATAGCGTACAAGAAACACTGTATCCCAATATATGTGACAATAATAAATCAAATTAATTCAAATGTCTGTGGGTTTTCAGCAGATGGATAAAGGACCATGATGTGGGTCACCTCCTGGTTGGCACATTGCTGACTGAGTGATTTCAGGTAAATTTCCGATCACAGAGAGTGGAAATCTGAAGCTACCGCAAAATCTCAACGAGTAAAAGCTGCTTCCTGATCATCGGTTTGGCTTCCAAGGGAACCAATGAACTGTGACCCTTTTGAACCCACAGCCCAGTGATTGACATCCGGAGTGAGGTCAGAGTGCTCGCTGCTGCAAAGTGCAGAGTGTCTGAAAGGTGTCAACCGTCCGAGCGTCAAGGGGCAAACAACCGCATTTAGAATGTAGGGTGACCTACTTCACGGATCCATTATTCTGTTTTGGAGGACAAGAGGAGTGGGCCACGGTGAAACCAGGGCTATGGGTTCAGGACACACTCCCGGAACCTGAGTAAGATTATCTAAATTCTGACACCCCAGTGCGACACTGAGGGATATTTTCATTAAACTCTGTGTGCTTTCTCAGGGGATGTGTGGGTCCGCACTTATCTCTCAGTTAACAACACCATAAAGCAGATTCTCTGGTCATTATCATGTGGCTCTTTGTGGGATCTTGCTATACACCAATTGGCTGCCGCGTTTCCTGCATGTCGATAGTGACTGCATTTCAAAAGCACCTCACTGGGTGTAAAAATCATAGAAATCATAGAAACCCTACAGTGCAGAAAGAGGCCATTCGGCCCATCGAGTCTGCACCGACCACAATCCCACCCAGGCCCTACCCCCATATCCCTACATATTTTACCCACTAATCCCTCTAACCTATGCATCTCAAGACACTAAGGGGCAATTTTAGCATGTCCAATCAACCTAACCCGCACATCTTTGGACTGTGGGAGGAAACCGGGGTACCCGGAGGAAACCCACGCAGACACGAGGAGAATGTGCAAACTCCGCACAGACAGTGACCCAAGCCGGGAATTAAACCCAGGTCCCTGGAGCTGTGAAGCAGCAGTGCTAACCACTGTGCTACTGTGCCGCCCGAGAGTGTGGAGCATTGTGGCGAGCTGTGAGGCTGTGGAAGGTGCTATTTTAATATACATTTCTTTGAATAAGTGATCTTGTTCAGTTACCAGTTTTTAAAATTCTTTTATTTCATTCATTCGTGGGATATGGGAGTTGCCGGCTGGACCAGGACGAGGGAACCTATTGGCAGAACATTTTCCAACTCATTGTTTCTGGGTTTTTTTATTCATTCGTGAGGTCTCACTGTCTAGACCAATACATATTGTCCATCCTTGCCGCCCTTGAGAAGGTGGTGGTGAGCTGCCTTCTTGAATCGCGGCAGTCCATGTTCTGTGGGTTGTCCCACAATGCCGTTAGGGAGGGAATTCCAGGATTTTGACCCAGCGACTGTGAAGGAACGGTGATATATTTCCAAGACAGGATGGTGAGTGGCTTGGAGGGGAACTTGCAGGTGGTGGTGTTCCCATGTATCTGCTGCCCTTGTCCTTCTAGATGGAAGTGATCGTGGGTTTGGAAGGTGCCGTTTAAGGATCTTTGGTGAATTGCTGCAGTGTATCTTGTAGATAGTACACACTGCTGCTACTGAGCGTCGGTGGTGGAGGGAGTGGATGTTTGTAGATGTGGTGCCAATCAAGCGGGGCTGCTTTATCCTGGATGGTGTCGAGCTTCTTGAGTGTTGTTGGAGCTGCATCCATCCAGGCAAGTGGAGAGTATTCCATCACACTCCTGACTTGTGCCTTGTAGATGGTGGATCGGCTTTGGGGAGTCAGGAGGTGAGTTACTCGCCGCAGGATTCCCAGCCTCTGACCTGCTCTTGTAGCCACTGTGTTTATGTGGTGAGTTCAGTTGAGTTTCTGGTCAGTCTTCCCTGGCTTTGGAGGGGGGGAAATCAAATCGATTTGGGGGCCACGATTTCACCTCCGCCCCCACAGCGTGCTCTGCCACGGGGGAGGCCGCTTGCCGTTGGTTGTTGGTGGGATGATCCAGCCCTGCCGAAATTGGCAGTGTTTTGCATGGTTCAACAGCCCCGCTGCCGGGGTACCAGCCATGGATGGGGGGATGAGAGCGGGGTGGGGGGGGGGGGATTAGTGGGGGGTTGGGGGGTGGGGGGGGGGCAAGGTCACCTTTGGCGAGATCCCACCGGCAGGAAAGGCTGGAAAATCATGCCGTGGGAGTTACATTTTCCATCTGTTACCTTTTCCCATGTAGCAGCCAGCTCCCAGAAGCAAATCTCTCGGCCTGTAAACCGAGGCTCGGGTCAGCCTCAAGATATCATGTGGTGAGCAACACGAGAACACAACGAGAACTGAATTAGGAGCAGGAGTGATAGCCTAATGGTATTATTGCTAGACTATTAATCCAGACACTCAGCTGATGTTCTGGGGACTTGGGTTCGAATCCCGCCACAGCAGTTGGTGGAATTTGAATTCAATAAAAGAATATCTGGAATTAAGAATCTACTGATGACCATGAAACCATTGTCGGAAAAACCCATCTGGTTCACTAATGCCCTTTAGGGAAGGAAATCTGCCGTCCTTACCTGGTCTGGCCTACATGTGTCTCCAGAGCCACAGCAATGTGGTTGATTCTTAACTGCCCTCAAATTCCACCATCTGCCTAGCCAAGAGCAACTAGGGATGGGCAATAAATTCTGGCCCAGCCAGCGATGCCCATGTCCCACGAATGAATCAAAATAAAGTAAGCCATTCAGCCCTTCACACTAGTTCCATCATTCACTATGATCACGACTGAGCTGATTTTTCGCCCTTAACTCCACTTTCCTGCCTCCGCGACTCCCCCTCCCCCACCCCATAACTTTGATGCCCTTGTCAGAGATCTGTCTAACTCAGCCTTGATGACCCAGCAGCCCCCACTGCCCCTTGGGGAAGAGAGTTCCACAGACCAACTTCCCGGGGGCACGGTGGTTAGCACCTCACAGTGCCAGGGACCCGGGTTTGATTCCCGGCTTGGGTCACTGTCTGTGCACGTTCTCCCCGTGTCTGCGTGGGTTTCCTCCGGGTGCTCCGGTTTCTTCTCACAGTCTGAAAGACGTGCTGGTTAGGGTGCATTGGCCGTGCTGAATTCTCCCTCAGCGCACCCGAACAGGCGCCGGAGTGTGGCGACTAGGGGATTTTCACAGTAACTTCATTGCAGTACTTTAACTCTGAGAGAAGAAACTTCATTACGCTGCAGGAAAGGATGTCCCGAGGCATGGTACATTGGGGAGACCATGCAGACGCTACGACAACGGATGAATGAACACCGCTCGACAATCACCAGGCAAGACTGTTCTCTTCCTGTTGGGGAACACTTCAGCGGTCACGGGCATTCGGTCTCTGATCTTCGGGTAAGCGTTCTCCAAGGCGGCCTTCACGACACACGACAACGCAGAGTCGCTGAGCAGAAACTGATAGCCAAGTTCCGCACACATGAGGACGGCCTCAACCGGGATCCATGGTTCATGTTACACTATCTGTAACCCCCACAATTTGCCTGGACTTGCAAAATCTCACGAACTGTCCTGTCTGGAGACAATACACATCTCTTTAACCTGTGCTTAACCTTCTCTCCACTCACATTGTCTGTACCTTTAAGACTTGATTACCTGTAAAGACTCGCATTCCAACCGTTATTTTGTAAATTGAGTTTGTGTCTTCATATGCCCTGTTTGTGAACAGAAATCCCACTCACCTGACGAAGGAGCAGCAAGAGCTCCGAAAGCTAGTGGCTCTTGCTACCAAATAAACCTGTTGTACTTTAACCTGGTGTTGTGAGACTTCTCACTATCTTCAATTCTGCCTTGATTTTCAAACAGGAGAACAGTTTCTCACCAAGGGCAGCCTTCTTTAACTGTCGGCAGTTTCTGATCTTACCCCTGAAGCTTGCTTTGTCTGTTAAATGTTTAAAGAATTTGCTAAAATTCACCTTGAATTTCATCCCAAGGTGGGCCGCTGCAACATTGTGAAGTTTGTATTGTTGAAGCCGCAATGCCATCTGAGTTTGAACTGGAATGGCACGGTGGCACAGTGGTTAGCACCGCTGCCTCACAGCGCCAGGGACCCGGGTTCGATTCCCGGTTTGTGTCACTGTCTGTGCGGAGTCTGCACGTTCTCCCCGTGTCTACGTGGGTTTCCTCCGGGTGCTCCGGGTTCCTCCCATAGTCCAAAGATGTGTGCGGGTTAGATGGATTGGCCATGCTAAATTGCCCCTTTAGTGCTGCCCCAAGATATGTCGACTTGGTAGATTAGTGGGGTAAATATGTGGGGTTGCGGGGATAGAACCTGAGTAAGATAAAAGGGTGGGCTGGTGCGGACTCGATGGGCTAAATGGCCTCCTTCTGCACTGTAGGGATTCTATGATGAAACGGTAATTACGTTGAGGTAGAAGATGAGTTTTGATTGTATTGAAAGGCAGATCAGACTGGAAGGGCTGAATGGCCTCCTCCTGCATCTATTTCTAGTAGCTTTAACAGGACATCCCAAAGTACTTTACAGCCAATGAAGTACTTTTGACGTGTAGTCACTATTGTGCGCACAGCAAGCTCCCACCAATAGCAATGTGATACTGACCTGATGATCTGTCTTTCCTCATGAAGGGTGGGAATTGGCCAGGACACCCGGGGAGAATTCCCTCTGCCCCTCTTCAAAAAGGGCACTCACCTGATGAAGGAGCGGCGCTCCGAAAGCTCGTGCTACCAGATAAACCTGTTGGACTTTAACCTGGTGTTGTGAGACTACTTACTGTGCCCACCCCAGTCCAACACCGGCATCTCCACATCATGGCCTCTTTGAAAAGAGCATCATGGGATTGATTCTCTCTATCTGAGAGGGTTGATGGGTCTCAATTTGACACCTCACCTGAAGACAGCACCTCCAGCCTTGCCTTTCACCCTCAGTAGCTGGAGTGGAACTTGAACCAGCAACCTGCTGATTCACAGCAAGCGTGCTACCAGTTAGAACACAGCTGACTTATAGTGAGGCGACATATGATTGAGTGCAACAATACCCGGGTAAAATCCTGCGTAAGAACTCTAACAACACCAGGTCTTGGTAGACTTCTTACTGTGTTTACCCCAGTCCAACGCTGGAATCTCCAAAATCCTGCGTGGCAGAGAATTGTGAATGTTTTAGGTCCTTTGTTTGCAGTCACCTGTATGGAAGCTAACATTGTAATAATGATTTGATTTGATTTGATTTGATTTGATTTATTATTGTCACATGTATTAACACACAGTGAAAAGTATTGTTTCTTGCGCACAGTACAGACAAAACATACCCTTCATAGAGTACATAGGGGAGAAGGAAAGGAGAGGGGGCAGAATGTAATGTTACAGTTATAGCTAGGATGTTTGATTTGATTTATTATTGTTACATGCATTAGTATACAGTGAAAAGTATTGTTTCTTGCGCACTATACAGACAAAGCATACCGTTCGTAGAGTACATAGAGGAGAAGGAATGGAGAGGAGGCAGAATGTATTGTTGCTGTCATAGCTAGGATGTTTGATTTGATTTATTATTGTCACTGTATTAGTATACAGTGAAAAGTATACAGACAAAGCATACCATTCATAGAGAAGGAAAGGAGAGAGTGCAGAATGTAGTGTTACAGTCATAGCTAGAGTGTAGAGAAAGATAAGAGACTGAAGTAAAGCATTGTTAGAGAGTTTAAAGGAGTTAGAAAGAAGTTTTAGAAGCACAGAACGAGAGTAAAAGATAAAATTAGAAGGTCCGCTGGACACAGCTTGCAAAAAGTCACCTTGCTCCAGCGTCACCTTGGAAGAGTTGCGAAAGATCAGCTTAATATATGGTAGGTCCATTCAAAAGGCTGATGGCAGCAGGGAAGAAGCTGTTCTTGAGTTGGTTGGTACGTGACCTCAGACTTTAGTACCTTAATTCTGACGGAAGAAGGTGGAAGAGAGAATGTCTGGGGTGCATGGGGAACTCAATTATGCTGGCTGCTTTGCCGAGGCAGCGGGAAGTGTAGACGGAGTCAATGGATGGGAGGCTGGTTTGTGTGATGGACTGGGCTTCATTTGCGTGCAGTGGTTAAGATTTATATTACAGCCCCAATTCCCACTGCAGCTCGATTCTCCAACTGTTCCAAAGGACAGTTGTTCTCTTGTTTATTCCAGAGGTGTCCACCGAGTTTGAGAAATGTCTCCCCTTTATAACTCGATCATATTTTCCAATTATTTCCAGCACTCACCGGTGCTTGATTCAAATTGTTAGTTATTTCTTTACAATATTCAGCGAAATGAAAGTTGATTTCACTCCCAGTTTCCTTACCGCTGCCTGGGTTATTCGATATAGTCACACAGCCACCATATTTCTGCAGTGATAAACGTGATAAATACTATAAAATAATGAATATCAACGTGCAGAGCTGAAAGAGAAAAGAGAAAGAGTTCAAGCGACATTGAAAAATTGTTTGAGTTTCAGTTGCACAGTTTTTAAAAAGATAGGCGTGCATTTATATAGCGCCTCTCATACCCTCATGACATTCCAAACTGCTTTCATAGAATCATAGAATGTAGCATCATAGAATCCCTACAGCGCAGAAGGAGGCCATTCAGCCCATCGAGTCTGCACCAACTACAATCCCACCCAGGTCCCATCCTCGTAACCCCACGTATTTACCCTGCTAATCCCCCTGACACTAAGGGGCAATTTAGCATGGCCCATCCACCTAACCCACACATCTTTGGACTGTGGGAGGAAACCGGAGCAACCGGAGGAAACCCACGCAGACACGGGTGACCCAAGCTGGGAATCGAATCCAGCTCCCTGGCGCTGTGAGGCAGCAGTGCTAACCCACTCTGCCACCGTGCCACCCTTTGCAGAATCATGGATTCTACATGTGTGGAATCTTTGTGGAATCAGGGCAGCAAACAAAGCAAAGGTGGCGTCAGGAAAAATCTTTTTTACACAGTGAGTGGTTGGGGTCTGGAATGTTCTGCCTGGAAGTATGGTGGCGGCAGGTTCATCTGAGCTATTCAAGAGGGCATTAGACAATGACTTGAATAGGAATAGTGTGCAGGTGTACAGGGAAAAGGCAGGCAAGTGGCACTAAATCATGATGCTCATTTGGAGTGCTGGAGCAGACACAAGGGGCCGAATGGCCTCCTTCTGCACCGTAACTATCCTGTGAAGTCTTGTGTTGGACTTAAACTTAAGTTTTAAGTTCATTTATTAGTGTCACAAGTAGGCTTACATTAGCACTGCAATGAAGTTACTGTTAAAATCCCCTACACTGAGGGAGAATTGAGCATGGCCAATGCACCCTAACCAACACGTCTTTCAGACTGTGGGAGGAAACCAGAGCACCCGGAGGAAACCCACGCAAACACCGGGAGAACTTGCAAATTGATGCGCGATATAACTCACGAGGCTGGAGATGCTCGAGGAAATGAAGGCTTTTATTGACTACTACAATAGAGCTACCATATATAATACACGATCCCAGACTGAGGGGTCCCAGACAGAGCAGTGACCTTTATACCTCTCCCAGGAGGCGGAGCCCGACTGGGATGTACCATAATAACGATAATACAGGTAGAACAGCCCAACCCTAACCCCAACAGTAACAGGTAGAACAACCCAACCCTAACCCCAACAGCAACATATATACAGACTCATAGTACTGGCCAGACCCTGGCTCAGTACTACCTGGTGGGAACCAACGATGGTTCACCACACAAACTCCGCACAGTCGCCCAAGCTGGGAACCGAACCCAGGTCCCTGACACTGTGAGGCAGCAGTGCTAACCACTGTGCAGCCTAAACCTACAACCTCTGGACTTGATGTGTGTGTGCTACTCACTGAGTTACACTCTGTACTAGCGACCATAGGATCTATATTCTCAGTATATTCCACGCATGCAACATACATTGGCACAGCGGCACAGTGGTTAGCACTGCTGCCTCACAGCGCCAGGGACCCGGGTTCGATTCCTGGCTTCAGTCACTGTGTGGAGCTAGCACATTCTCCCCGTGTCTGCGTGGGTTTCCTCCGGATGCTCAGGTTTCCTCCCACAGTCTGAAAGATGTGCTGGTTAGGTGCATTGACCTGAACAGGCTCCAGAGTATGACGGCTCGGGGAATTTTACAGTAACTTCATTGCAATGTTAACATAAGCCTTACTAATAAATAAACTTTAAACTTTAAATGCATGATGGATACAACAGGGAAACAAACCACTGGGTGTATAAGCTGTCTGTGATAGCACCTTCTTACCTCATGAGTAAATATTCCGAATCACACTTACCTAGCCTATTCCCACATTCCTTCAAGCCTTTTTCTTTCACCAGCCTATCAAACCTAATCTCAGCGGTTAACACCTTTTCTAAACTAACCACCAGTAAGTGAATTGCATAACAGTGCACTCTCTGTGTGAAACATTTTCACCTGTGCTCTATTTTAAACCTCTTTAATCTCGTCTTAAATCTACAGACCCTCATGCCAGACCCCGCAACCACGGGCACTCCTGTACTACTATCTGCCCCATATCCTTTTAAACCATTCTACCCTATTGTCACAACACCTGCAATGTTCCAATGTAAAAAGACAACCAGCTTTACAAATCTGTGTTTGTGTTTCCTCAATTCAAACTGCATCAATGGATGTGGGGAAGATGTTTCCATCAGTAGGAGAGACACAAACCAAGGGCACGGCCTCAGAGTAAAGGGACAACCCTTTAGAACCGAGATGAGGAGGAATTTCTTCAGCCAGAGGGTGGTGAATCTGTGGAATTCATTGCCACTGAAGGCTGTGGAGGCCAGGTCATTGAGTGTCTTTAAGACAGAGATAGATAGGTTCTTGGCAAGGGATCAAAGGTTATGGGGAAAAGGCGGGAGAATGGGGTTGAAAAACTCATCAGCCAATTGAATGGCGGAGCAGACTCCATAGAACCATAGAGAATTACAGCTCAGAAACAGGCCTTTTGGCCCTTCTTGTCTGTGCCGAACCATTTTTGCCTAGTCCCACTGACCTGCACTTGGACCATATTCCTCCACACCCCTCTCATCCATGAACCCGTCCAAGTTTTTCTTAAATGTTAAAAGTGACCCTGCATTTACCGCTCATTCCACACTCCCACCACTCTCTGCGTGAAGAAGCCCCCCCTAATATTCCCTTTAAACTTTTCTCCTTTCACCCTTAACCCATGCCCTCTGGTTTTTTTCTCCCCTAGCCTCAGCGGAAAAAGCCTGCTTGCATTCACTCTATCTATACCCATCAAAATCTTGTACACCTCTATCAAATCTCCCCTCAATCTTCTACGCTCCAGGGAATAAAGTCCCAACCTATTCAATCTCTCTCTGTAACTCAGCTTCTCAAGTCCCGGCAACATCCTTGTGAACCTTCTCTGCACTCTTTCAACCTTATTTACATCCTTCCTGTAACTAGGTGACCAAAACTGTACACAATACTCCACATTCGGCCTCACCAATGCCTTATATAACCTTACCATAACACTCCAACTTTTATACTCGATACTCCGATTTATAAAGGCCAATGTACCAAAGGCACTCTTTACGACCCTATCCACCTGTGACGTCACTTTTAGGGAATTCTGTACCTGTATTCCCAGATCCCTCTGTTCAACTGCACTCTTCAGAGTCCTACCATTTACCCTGTACGTTCTACTTTGGTTCTACTCGATGGGCCGAGTGGCCTAATTCTGTTCCTATATCTTATGGCCTTATGCGTTCAGGTAAAATGACATCGTAGACTGTCTACGTCTCAATGTTCTTCCAACTCAATGGACTCCGATATGGCACACAGCACTGCAGTCTCAATAAGGTTTTCATAAAGGTTTATTGTTATCTCTGGTGACATATTTGAGAATTCCATTAACTGCTTTTCTTTAATGGTGAGCGGATAAAAATAGAACATGCAGGAAGTAGCAGATCAGCCGCTTTCTGTGCAGAGAGAAACAGAGTTCAAGTTTCTGATCAATGTCCCTTCGTCACAACTGGGAAAAGATGCAGATCTGATGAATTAAAAACAAGTATGGAGTCAGGGATTGGTTGTTGGCTGGGGTGGGGGGCAGATCGTGAGGGACAAGGGAAAGGTCTATGAAAGGGTGGAAGGCAAACAAAATTAAATGATGGATGAGCGGCACGGTGGCACAGTGGTTAGCACTGCTACCTCACAGCGCCAGGGACCC
The DNA here is from genome assembly GCF_964213995.1 of Mustelus asterias. Lineage (NCBI taxonomy): Eukaryota > Metazoa > Chordata > Chondrichthyes > Carcharhiniformes > Triakidae > Mustelus > Mustelus asterias. Next base: position 97,279,077 of record NC_135815.1, on the reverse strand, counting down.
GGGTTCGATTCCTGGCTTGGGTCACTGTGTGTGTGGAGTCTGCATGTTCTCCCCAGGTCTGTGTGGGTTTCCTCCGGGTGCTCCGGTTTCCACCCACACTCCAAAGATGTGCAGGTTAGGTGGATTGGCCATGCTAATTTGCCCCTATATCCCGGGATATGTGGGTTTGAGGGATTGGCGGGGTAAATGGTTGTAGAGTGGTTGTAGAAAATTGTTTTTCAAACTAGAGGCCTGTGACCAGCGGTGTGCCTCAGGGGTCAGTGCTGGGTCCACTGTTATTTGTCATTTATATTAATGATTTGGATGAGAATATAGGGGGCATGGTTAGTAAATTTGCAGATGACACCAAGATTGGTTGCATAGTGGACAGTGAAGAAAGTTATCTCCAATTGCAACGGGATCTTGATCAATTGGGCCAGTGGGCTGACGAATGGCAGATGGAGTTTAACTTAGACAAATGCGAGGTGATGCATTTTGGTAGATTGAACCAGGGCAGGACTTACTCAGTTAATGGTAGGGCGTTGGGGAGAGTTACAGAACAAAGAGATCTAGGGGTAGATGTCCATAGCTTCTTGAAAGTGGAGTCACAAGTGGACAGAGTGGTGAAGAAGGCATTTGGCATGCTTGGTTTCATCGGTCAGAACATTGAATACAGGAGATGGAATGTCTTGTTGAAGTTGTACAAGACATTGGTAAGGCCACACTTGAAATACTGTGTGTAATTCTGGTCACCCTATTATAGAAAGGATATTATTAAACTAGAAAGAGTGCAGAAAAGATTTACTAGGATGCTACCGGGACTTGGTGGATTGAGTTATAAAGAGAGGCTGGATAGACTGGGACTTTTTTCTCTGAAGTGTAGGAGGCTGAGGGGTGATCTTATAGAGGTCTATAAAATAATGAGGGGCACAGATCAGCTAGATAGTCAATATCTTTTCCCAAAGTAGGGGAGTCTAAAACTAGAGGGCATAGGTTTAAGGTGAGAGGGGAGAGATACAAAAGTGTCCAGAGGGGCAATTTCTTCACACAGAGGGTGGTGAGTGTCTGGAACAAGCTGCCAGAGGTAGTAGTAGAGGCAGGTACAATTTTGTCTTTTAAAAAGCGTTTAGACAGTTACATGGGTACGATGGGTATAGAGGGATATGGGCCAAATACAGGCAATTGGGATTAGCTTAGGGGTTTTAAAAAAAGGGCGGCATGGACAAGTTGGGTCAAAGGGCCTGTTTCCATGCTGTAAACCTCTATGACTCTAAATGTGTGGGGTTGTGGGATTGGGCCTGGGGTGGGATTGTTGTTGTTGTAGACTCGATGGGCTGAGTGGCCTTCTTCTGCACTGCAGGGTTTCCATGAAAGGAATGATGGTGCGAAGATGGAAGGAGATGGGGCGGCACGGTGGCACAGTGGTTAGCACTGATGCCTCACAGTGCCAGGGACCCGGGTTTGATTCCCGGATTGGGTCACTGGTTGTGTGGAGTTTGCACATTCTCCCCGTGTCTGCGTGGGTTTCCTCCGGGTGCTCCGGTTTCCTCCCACAGTCCAAAGATGAGCGCGTTAGGTGGATTGGCCACACTAAATTGCCCCTTAGTGTCAGGGAGATTGGCGGGATAAATACATGGTGTTCCGGGGATAGGACCTGGGAGGGAGTGTAGCCTGTGTGGGCTCAATGGGCCAAATGGCCTCCATTTGCACTGTAGGGATTCTATGACAATGGGATAAGTAAAGAAACAAAAGATGTGTGGAAAGCGGGTGTGAGTAGTGATGCGCTATTCAGACACGAGGCTTGAAGCTCAGTAAATGAAAGGCTTTTATTTACTGTTAACGAAGCTACCAGAACTTATATACACTATCCCAGACTGAAGGGGTCCCAGCCAGAGCAGGGACTCTTATACCTCTCCCAGGAGGCGGAGCCCGACTGGGATGTGCCACAACACTACAGTACAAAGGTGTAACAACCCCACCCTAACCCCAGCAGCAACAATAGCACAACCCAACAGTAACATATGTACATCCCTGTAGTACTGGCCAGCCCCTGGCTCAGCACTATCCAGTGGGAACCAACGATGGTTCACCACAAGTAGCAAACAAGCAAATCATTACCAACAGTGAAATAAAAAGGAACAGTTGATCTGAAATGGTTGAACTCAATGTGAAGTCCCCAAGCTTTGATACTTATCTCTGATTTCCTCTGGTCCTGATCAAAGTTCACAGAAAGCGCCTGACTTGCTGAGTGTGTTTGCAGCACCTTCTGTTTCTAGCTACGCTGCTGTTACAGTGCTTAGCCCTCAGGCTAAACAAGGCAATGAAATGACTATGTTCCTATGGATTAGTTAGAGCAAAGATTGAAGAATAATATGCAAAGGCACTTATTTATTCACTGACTTTGCCACTTGCTCTCATTGTGGGTCGGGGGGGAGTCAGAGTCTATCCCGACAGACTCTGGACATTAGGCAAGGGTACACCCAGGGTGGGGTACCAGTCCATCACAGGGCACACACTCACAGACAAACTGAGGGGCAATTATTTTTTTTCATTCATTTGTAGGACATGGGTGTTGCTGGCTGGGCAGCATTTATTGCCCATCCCTAGTTGCCCTGGGGATGGTGGTGAGCTGCCTTCTTGAATCGCTGCAGTCCACGTGCTGTGGGTTGACCCACAATGCCGTTAGGGAGGGAATTCCAGGATTTTGACCCAGTGACCGCGAAGGAACGGCGATATATTTCCAAGTCAGGATGGTGAGTGGCTTGGAGGGGAACTTGCAGGTAGTGGTGTTCCCATCTATCTGCTGCCCTTGTCCTTCTAGATGGAAATGGTTGTGGGTTTGGAAGGTGCTGTCTAAGGATCTTTGGTGAATTGCTGCAGTGCATCTTGTAGATGGTACACACTGCTGCTACTGAGTGTCGGTGGTGGAGGGAGTGGATGTTTGTGGATGGGGTGCCAATCAAGCGGGGCTGCTTTGTCCTGGATGACGTCAAGCTTCTTGAGTGTTGTTGGAGCTGCATCCATCCAGGCAAGTGGGGAGTATTCCATCACACTCCTGACTTGTGCCTTGTAGATGGTGGACAGGCTTTGGGGAGTCAGGAGGTGAGTTACTCGCCGCAGTATTCCTAGCCTCTGACCTGCTCTTGTAACCACTGTGTTTATGTGGTGAGTCCAGTTGAGTTTCTATTCAATGGTAACCCCAAATATGTTGACAGTGGGGGATTCAGTGATGGTTACACCATTGAATGTCCAGGGGTGGTGGTTAGAATGTCTCTTATTGGTGATGGTCATTGCCTGGCATTTGTGTGGCGTGAATTTAGCGTGGTCAATCCACCAAACGTGCACATCTTTGGAGTGTGGGAGGAAACTGGAGCACCCGGAGGAAACACTCGCATACATGGGGAGAATGTGCAAACTCTGCTGGGAATCGAACCCGGGTCGTTGGCACTGTGAGGCAGCAGTGCGAATCACTGTGCACCGTGCCGCTCTTTATATCACTATTTAAATAACTTCTAGGATGGGATTTTACTGTCTCGCTCATCCTGAAACTGTACAATTCCGTCTGAGGTCGATGGACCTTTCCAATGTCTATCCCTCGCCCGCTCCACTTCCCGTGGTGGGCGGGCCGGTAAAATTCCGGCCAGTCCTCACCTTTTGAAGGACCTGTCCCAGTGCCCCCCATGCCGACGCTATAGTTAAGAAAGCCCCCAATGCCTCCACTTTCCCAGAAAACTAAAGAAAGTCAGCATGTCCACCACGACTCTCACCAATGTTTACAGATGCACCATGGAAAGCATCCTTTCTGGTTGTATCACAGCTTGGTATGGCTCCTGCTCTGCCCAAGACCGCAAGGAACTACAAAAGGATATGAATGTAGCCCAATCTATCACGCAAACCAGCCTCCCATCCATTGACTCTGTCTACACTTCCTGCTGACTCGGCAAAGCGACCAGCATAATTAAGGACTCCACGCCTTCTTCCGTCGGGAAAAAGATACAAAAGTCTGAGGTCATGTGCCAACTGACTCAAGAACCGCTCCTTCTCTGCTGCTGTCAGACTTTTGAATGGACCGACCTCGCATTAAGTTGATCTTTCTCTACACCCTAGCTATGACTGTAACACTACATTCTGCACCCTCTCCTTTCCTTCTCTATGAACGGTATGCTTTGTCTGTACAGCGTGCAAGAAACAATATTTTTCACTGTATCCCAATACATGTGACAATAATAAATCAAATCAAATCAAAAAAGTTGATTGACAAAACTAACCCCAAGTTTCTAAATGAGGATAAGTTTTTAATTCTTGCCTCATGCCTGAGGACTGAATAAGATTTCATCTCAGATCCTCAGCAAATGATGGAACATAACAGAAGCCTGTCATCTCGGTGGAAATCAAGTCTTCTCTGTTAAGCAGGAACTGTCTGTAATGATTTAAGTAGACTGGGAGTCAAATCGCGTCTGGGAGAATGCTTGCTGGAAAGGAATGTCTCCTTTAATTATTTCCTGGTGATTTCTAATGTCACACTTTGCTCTGAATAAGGATTTGGTAACAGAAGAGGAATCTTCAGTGTTAATTTGGAATGAAGTTTACTATTCAAGTTTATTTATTAGTGTCACAAGTAGGCTTACATTAACACTGCAATGAAGCTACTGTGAAAATCCTCTAGTCATCGCACTCCGGCGCCTGTTCGGGTACACTGAGGGAACCTGGGTCCCTGGCGCTGTGAGGCAACAGTGCTAACCACTGTGTCACCATGCCACCAGCAAAATTGTTGAGAATGAATTTAAAAAGCCTGAAACTCCTTGCAGTCAAAGTCTGGTCACATAAGAGGAAGTTATTTTCTCTCCTAAGGTACAGTATTTATACTGGTTGGATTCTAGAAGATCAGTGAAAGCTATCAAATCAGCAAAATCATTTGGAAAACACGGAACAGAAGAGGAGTTTTACTCACAATTAGGAATGTGTAAGTAGGTTGTATTCAGGTTACTAAGTGCTTCTTGATGTTGGTTAATGAACATATTGGAATGAATATACTGGAATGAACAGGTTGTCGTATGAGGAATGGTTGAGGACTCTGGGTCTGTACTTGTTGGAGTTTAGAATAGAGTCATAGTGTCATAGAGGTTTACAGCATGGAAACAGGCCCTTCGGCCCAACTTGTCCATGCTGCCCTTTTTTTTTAAACCCCTAAGCTAATCCCAATTGCCTGCATTTGGCCCATATCCCTCTATACCCATCTTACCCATGTAACTATCTAACTGCTTTTTAAAAGATAAAATTGTACCCGCCTCTATTACTACCTCTGGCAGCTTGTTCCAGACACTCACCACCCTCTGTGTGAAAAAATTGCCCCTCTGGACCCTTTTGTATCTCTCCCCTCTCACCTTAAACCTATGCCCTCTAGTTTTAGACTCCCCTACCTTTGGGAAAAGATATTGACTATCTAGCTGATCTATGCCCCTCATTATTTTATAGACCTCTATAAGATCACCCCTCAGCCTCCTACACTCCAGAGAAAAAAAAAGTCTCAGTCTATTCAGCCTCTCCTTATAACTCAATCCATCAAGTCCCGGTAGCATCCTAGTAAATCTTTTCTGCGCTCTTTCTAGTTTAATAATATCCTTTCTATAATAGGGTGACCAGAATTGCACACAGTATTCCAAGTGTGGCCTTACCAATGTCTTGTACAACTTCAACAAGACGTCCCAACTCCTATATTCAATGTCCTGACCGATGAAACCAAGCATGCCAAATGCCTTCTTCACCACTCTGTCCACCTGTGACTCCACTTTGAAGGAGCTATGAACATGTACCCTTAGATCTCTTTGTTCTGTGACTCTCCCCAACGCCCTACCATTAACTGAGTAAGTCCTGCCCTGGTTCAATCTACCAAAATGCATCAACTCGCATTTGTCTAAATTAAACTCCATTGCCATTTGTCAGCCCACTGGCCCAATTGATAGAAGGATGAGGGGGGAATGTTATTGAAACTTAGAGGATACTGCGAGGCCTGGATAGAGTGGACATGGAGAGGATGTTTCCACTCGTAGGAAAAACTAGAACCAGAGGGCACAACCTCAGGCTAAAGGGACAATCCTTTAAAACAGAGATGAGGAGGAATTTCTTCAGCCAGTGAGTGGCGAATCTGTGGAACTCTCTGCCGCAGAAGGCTGTGGAGGCCAGGTCATTGAGTGTCTTTAAGATAGAGATAGATAGGTTCTTGATTAATAAGGGGATCAGGGGTTATGGGGAAAAGGCAGGAGAATGGGGACGAAAAAAATATCAGCCATGATTGAATGGTGGAGCAGACTCGATGGGCCGAGTGGCCTAATTCTGCTCCCATGTCTAATGGTCTTATAAACAGAAAGCTTGATGTAGATTGTTAGTTACCAATATAAATATACAGCCCCTCCTCCAGGCACCAGAAATACAGATGTCACACAAAACAGCCAGCATATTCAAGGACTCCACGCACCCCGGACATTCTCTCTCCCACCTTCTTCCGCCGGGAAAAAGATACAAAAGTTTGAGGTCACGTCCCAACCGACTCAAGAACAGCTTCTTCCCTGCTGCCATCAGACTTTTGAATGGAGCTACAATATATTAAGTTCATTTTTCTTTACACCCTAGCTATGATTGTAATGCTACATTCTGCACCCCCTCCTTTCCTTCTCCCCTATGTACTCTATGAATAGTAAGTAGTCTCACAACACCAGGTTAAAGTCTAACAGGTTTATTTGGTAGCCTGTTGGACTTTAACCTGATGTTGTGAGACTTCTTACTGTACCCAGCCCAGTCCAACACCGGCATCTCCACATCATGGTTACTCTATGAACGGTATGCTTTGTCTGTATAGCGTGCAAGAAACAATACTTTTCACTGTATCCCAATACATTTAACAATAATAAATCAAATCAAATCAAATCAAGTGAAGAATGTTGTTTCTGTTTGGTCTATTTGTTCCCTGACCACAAACTTGGGTCCCGCCCTTGTGTTCCTATTCCTAATCCTCATTCTAGCTGTTGTTATTTGAAAAAATCTTTCTCAGGAAGCCTGGAAACAAACTGGGTTTGTTCCGGTAGCTGTGAGGAACTCAGTGGCCTCTCTCCTTGAAGAACCCACATCATTGGTGAAAACTCCTCTTGTGACCATTCTTCAATTCACGGGGCGATGGAACCCTGGTCTCAGGAGAACAATTTATACTTCTTGGAGCACCTCATTTGAATATGTGATCCAAGTGGAACCTATTAAAATAGAAATTAATCTCAGAAATGCATAGCAGACAGACACAGAATAGAAGCTAATCGTGACTTTATTGGGGAACATGCATATAAACATCCATTGGATCTCATGCATGCATCAATCCATTGAAAATATTAATTTACTTCCTAATATGTTTCGATTAAATAAAAATCACACAGCACTCACGGTAATGAATGATCCTTCCAGGAATGAAGTCAGTTAAAAAGTTCCCTTTATTTGTCGGGTATTTTTTTCAAGGCGCGTTTGGGAAAATCGCTTCCTTTGTAACAAATAAATTGGAAAAGACTCAACGCGATATTCACAACTCTATTCAAATCTGATCTGTAGAAATTCAAACAGGAGATTCCATTATTATAAAAGAGCAGCTCATAGAATGGGAAACTAGACCTCTCTGAGATGATTACTCTTGTGTTAAATGCATCTTCAGCAAATGCAGCCGTTGTGGAAACGTTAAGTTTTCTCTTTGATAAACTTAAGGGATGTATTTCTCTCTTTGTGGTCACAGTGGATAGCCTTCCTGGGTGGGAATATCCAGCACAGGTTCAAGTGCACCTTGTATGCACAATTTTTACACGCCTGGGTTTCTGAACTGTTCCCCTGTGACGCTACTGTGCCTTTAAGAAATGTTTTTTTAAATCATGTTCTCTGCAGCTTGTAAGAAGGCCTTTTGGTTTCATTGTTGCCAGGTGTCTGCTTAGACGTCCTTTTATTGCTGCTTCAATGGTTTAAATGGGGTTTTGTTTATTTTTATTCTGGGCTTCATGCAGTGTCGAGGATTTTACGACCATTTGCATTGTTAGGGGGAAGAATGATTGACAGGTCAGGTGACAGGAGTGCTTTCATTTTCAGATTTAGGCTGCTGGCCGCTGTTCTTAGTTAGAAAAAGTTTGGACATCAGACTGAAAAGCAATGTTTCTTTCTCTCCCTCTCTGGTTTTACTGAGTCTGCTGGCTAGCTGAAAGCAGGTCTTCCTGGGGTGAAAGTTCTGCTGTTGGTGGTTTGCTAGCTAGTAATGAGAGTCTCTCTCTCTCTCTCTCTCCCTGGTGTTTTGGGAAGCAGTTCTGACTTCAAGCTTGTCTGTGTGTGTGTATCAAGAGAACTGCAGCATCCAACCAAAGGACTAAGTTCCAGCATCACGTGAGCATTCGTATTTTCTGTGTTAAACCTATGGCAAGGGTATGTTTGGAGGAGGTTTGTTTTATTGGAACATTTCTTAGAGTCGTTAAGATTTTTAAAATATCATGGATTTTTTTGTTATCTGTAATTGGTAAAAGTTATTGCTATATGATAACTGTATTCTTAAATAAACTTTGTTTGATTAAAAAGCTCCCGAGTGGGTCATTTGAATCATACCTGAGGTGAAACATCTCATGCTTACCCTAGCCAAATTCAAAGTGCAAAACTTATGATCCAGGCGGATTTCATAAAGACTTTGGAGTTTCTGACCTGAATTATAAAACCCTCTGGAAAAGTGCAGTTGGAAAATTGGCCCTTTAAATATTGTCACTTCTGTATATTCTATTTTACACATGTATACACATAGCGTGATGTACACACACACACATAGGCATGTATGCACACACAGGTACACCACTTACATAGATGCACACATACACATACACAATGGGAACCAACCTCTCCACTGGTTGGAGTCATACTTGGCACAAAGGAAGATGGTTGTGGTGGTTGGAGGTCATTCATCTCAGCTCCAGGACACCCCTACAGGAGTTCCTCAGGGTTAGTGTCCTCGGCCCAACCATCTTCAGCTGCTTCATCAATGATTTTCCTATCATCATAAGGTCAGGAGTGGGGATGTTCACCGATGACTGCACAATATTCAGCACCGTTTGCAATTCCTCAGATACTGAAACAGTCTGTGTCCAAAGGCAGCAAAAGCTTGACAAAATTCAAGTTTGGGCAGACAAGTAATAAGTTGCAGTCACGCCACACATGTGCCAGGCAATGACCATCTCCAACAAGAGAGAACCTAACCATGGCCCCTTAACATTCAATGGCAGCATCATTGCTGAATCCCCCACTATCAACATCCTGGGGGTTGTCATTGACCAGAAACTGAGCTGGATTAGACAAATATTGCATCTCTACTTCAGAGAAAATGTACTCAGTCTCCAGTTTCTGCTGTTCTTGCTTCATTTCTCTTTTAGAGTTTAGGGCGCCAGGCAAGGCCTGAAATGAACTGGTCTTGCAGTCTCTGAACCTGAATGTTGGCCTCCTGTAACTCACCTCCTGACCCCCCAAAGCCTGTCCACCATCTACAAGGCACAAGTCAGGAGTGTAATGGGATACTCCCCACTTGCCTGGATGGGTGCAGCTCCAACAGCACTCAAGAAGCTCGACACCGTCCAGGACAAAGCAGCCCCGCTTGATTAGCGACCCATTCGGAAACATCCATTCCCTCCACCACCCACACACAGTGGCAGCCTCTACAAGATGTGTACCATCTACAAGTTGCAGGAACTCACAGCACCTTCCAAACCTGTGACCTCTACCATTTAGAAGGACAAGAACATCATACACATGGGAACACCACCACCTGGAGGTTCCCTTCCAAGCCGATCACCATCCTGACTTGGAAATATATCGCCATTCCTTCACCGTTGCTTTGATTTTGATTTGATTTATTATTGTCACATGTGTTGGGATACAGTGAAAAGTATTGTTTCTTGCGCGCTACACAGACAAAGCATACCGTTCATAGAGAAGGAAACGAGAGAGTGCAGAATGTAGTGTTACAGTCATAGCTAGGGTGTCGAGAAAGATCAACTGAGTGCGAGGTAGGTCCATTCAAAAGTCTGACAGCAGCAGGGAAGAAGCTGTTCCTGAGTCGGTTGGTGCGTGACCTCAGACTTTTGTATCTTTTTCCCAACGGAAGAAGGTGGGAGAGAGAATGTCCGGGGTGCGTGGGGTCCTTAATTATGCTGGCTGCTTTGTGGGACATCTGTAGTTTCTGGTGCCTGGAGGAGGGGCTGTATATTTATATTGGTATCTAATAATCTGCATCAAGCTTTCTACTTATGTTCATTAACCAACATCAGTAAGCACTGAGTAACCTGAATACAACCCACTTACACATTCCTGATTGTGAGTAAAACTCAGTTCAAATCAATGCTCTCTCCTCTTCTGTTCCGTGTTTGTCCAAATGATTTTGCTAATTTGATAGCTTTCACTGATCTTCCAGAACCCAACCAGTATAAATACTGTACCTTAGGAGAGTAAATAACTTCCTCTTACGTGACCGGACTTTGACTGTAAGGAGTTTCAGTCCTTTTAAATTTATCCTCAAAAACTTTGGGGGTGGTACGGTGGCACAGTGGTTAGCACTGCTGCCTCACAGTGCCAGGGACGTGGGTTCAATTCCGGCTCGGGTCACTGTCTGTGTGGAGTTTGCACTTTCTCCCTGTGTCCGCATGGGTTTCCTCCGGGTTCTCAGGTTTCCTCCCACAGTCCAAAAGATGTGTGGGTTAGGTGGATTGGCCATGCTAAATTGCTCCTTAGTGTCAGAGGGATTGGCAGGGTTAGTATGTGGGGTTAGGGCCAGGGTGGTATTGTTGTCAGGGCAGGCTCGATGGGCCGAATGGCCTCCTTCTGCACTGTAGGGATTCTATGATTCTAACTTATATTTCGCAAGTCTTTAACATCACAAAACCACAAGGCACATCACAGGAGTTGTAACATCTCACATTGAAATGGAGCCAGAACAGGAGATTTCAGATCTAATGACCACTGGAGCACCCAGAGGAAACCCACACAGACACGGGGAGAACATGCAGACTATACACAGTGATTAGCACTGCTGCCTCACGGTGCCAGTGACCTGGGTTCGATTCCCGGCTTGGGTCACTGTCTGTGCGGAGTCTGCACATTCTCCCTGTGTCTGCGTGGGTTTCCTCTGGATGCTCCTGTTTCCTCCCACAGTCTGAAAGACGTGCTGGTTAGGCGTATTGGCTGTGCTAAATTCTCCCTTAGTGTACCCGAACAGGCACTAGAGTGTGGCGACTAGGAGATTTTCACAGTAACTTCATTGCAGTGTTAATGTAAGCCTACTTGTGACAATAATTAAACTTAAAAACTGACAGTCACCCAAGCCAGGAATCGAACCCAGGTCCCTGGCACTGTGAGGCAGCAGTGCTAACCGCTGTGCCACCGTGCCGCTCCAGATGGTCTAGTGTAGGAGTGTGTTGGAATAGTCAACTCTTGAGGTGACAAAATCCATGGATAAGGAGTTCAGCAGCAGGTGCACTGAGGCAGGGACAAAGTTGAGGTGGAAATAGGCATCTTAGAAACGGCAAGGCTGTGTGGTTAGAAGCTTATCTCGGTCGGGGAGAGATGTAACGCTAAGATTGTGAAGAGTTTGGCTTCATCTCAGCTAGTTGCCAGGGAGAGACATGGCGTTGGTTGCTATGGAACAAAGTTTGGAGCAGGGATGGAAAACAACAGTTTCGATCTTCCCCATGTCTGATTGGAAAAAATTTCTCGCCCATCCAGTATGGGCTATTGGATAAGCAATCTGATAACTTAGCGACATTGGGAGGGGTGATGGTGAGGCAGAGCTGGACCTGGGCATTGCTGGCAAGGCCAGCATCTATTGCCCATCCTAATTTTCCATGAATGATGCACCCGCCGCCTTCATGAACGGCTATAGTCCATGTGCAGTGGGTAGTTTCTCCCCTTGTCTGAATTTTAATTGCTGGATTTCACTCATCGGAAGGAATGGGAAGTGTTCTGGCAATAAGGATACTTCAGTTCCTTCAGGAGAGGCAATGGCCGAGTGGTATTATCGCTAGACTATTAATCCAGAAACTCAGCTAAAGTTCTGGGACCCGGGTTCGAATCCCACCATGGCAGACGGTGGAATTTGAATTCAATAAAAAATATCTGGAATTAAGAATCTACTGATGACCATGAAACCATTGTCGGAAAAACCCATCTGGTTCACTAATGTCCTTTAGGGAAGGAAATCTGCCGTCCTTACCCGGTCTGGCCTACATGTGACTCCAGAGCCACAGCAATGTGGTTGACTCTCAACTGTCTTCGGGCATCTAGGGATGGGCAATAAATGCTGGCCCAACCAGTGATGCCCGTGTCCCATGAATGAATTTAAAAAAGTTGCATGCAATAAAATAACTTCACAAAGTAAATCAAAGAAAAAGGTTTAATAAAGAAACTTAATTACTCCAACACTTGGGGCCACACCTTGGGTCATACAAGCTCCCCCAAAGTTCAATCTGCTTTCTATTTATACCAGGTCAGCTGACCCTCACAGTATTTGTTACATTATAACAGGAAGATGCCTCCTGAAGCTTGGCACAGTCCTGGCTTGGGTAAGTGCGGAGTAAAGTGACATTTGGGATTCACGTTGAAGGGGAGATCAGGGGAGAGGGGTCTGAGGCAGGAATGGGGATAGGGGCAGCTTAAAGCGGAGGATATTGGCCCTGGGGTTTTCACTCTGGGTTTTCGCCTCTCCCTGGAGATCACATGGTCTGGAATGGGGGGGTGGGGGTGAGTTAATAGGTTGTGATGAACAAAGCATCGTAGCTGTGAGGGACAGCTCGGTGGATAGGATATTGGTATGTCGATAGGCTGGAAAATTGGGCGGGGATCCTGGATTCAGGATTCAATCCTGGACCGGGGAGCGGCGCGGGCTTGGAGGGCCGAAGGGCCTGTTCCTGTGCTGTATTGTTCTTTGTTCTTGTTCTTTGAGAATTCCCATTCCTCCTGCTTCCATGTCAGGAAGTTAGGAACTTACCTGGAAGGAACGTAGAAACATAGAAACATAGAAGATAGGAGCAGGAGGAGGCTATTTGGCCCTTCGAGCCTGCTCCACCATTCATCACGATCACAACTGATCGTCCAACTCAATAGCCTAATCCTGCTTTCTCCCCATAACCTTCGAACCCATTCACCCCCAAGCGCTATATCCAGCCGCCTCTTGAATGCACTCAATGTTTTGGCATCAACTACTTCCTGTGGTAATGAATTCCACAGGCTCACCACTCTTTGGGTGAAGAAATGTCTCCTCATCTCCGTCCTAAATGGTCTATCCTGAATCCTCAGACTGTGGCCCCTGGTTCTGGATTCCCCACCATCGGGAACATCCTCCCTGCATCTACCCTGTCTATTCCTGTCAGAACTTTATAAGTCTCTGTGAGATCCCCCCTCATTCATCTCAACTCCAGTGAAAACAATCCTAACCTAGCCAATCTCTCCTCATACATCAGTCCCACCATCCCCGGAATCAGCCTGGTAAACCTGTGCTGCACTCCCTCCAGAGCAAGAACATCCTTCCTCAGAAAAGGAGACCAAAACTGCACACAATACTCTAGGCGTGGCCTCACCAAGGCCCTGTATAATAGCAACAACACATCCCTGCTCCTGTACTGGAAACCTCTCGCAAGGAAGGCCAACATACCATTTGTACCTTCAGGTTCCTGATTTTCTTTGAACAGATCTACACCTGATTGGACAGCTAAGTTCCTGCTCCCTAAGGTTAGGGACTGCATTCGGAGAAGTTGGGACTGTTCTCCTTGGAGAAGAGAAGGTTGGGAGGAGATTTGATCGAGGTGTTCAAAATCATGAGGCATCTGGACAAAGTAGACAGGGAGAAACTGTTCCCATTGGTGGAAGGATTGCGAACCAGAGGGTACAGATTGAAGATAAAATACAATAGGGGCACATGGAGAAACTTTATCACGCAGTGAGTGAGGAAGATCTGGGGTGCACTGCCTGAGGGTCAGTGTCAGAGAGTCATAGAGTCATAGAGTCACAGCATGGAGACGGGCCCTTTAGCCCAACATGTCCCTGCCGCCCTACTAAGCGAGTCCTAATTGCCCGCATTTGGCCCATATCCCTCTATACCCATCTTACCCATGTAACTGTCTAAATGCTTTTTAAAAGACAAAATTGTACCCGCCTCTACTACTACCTCTGGCAGCTCGTTCCAGACACTCACCCACCCTCTGTGTGAAGAAGTTGCCCCTCTGGACACTTTTGTATCTCTCCCCTCTCACCTGTGCTGGAGGCAGATCCAATCGAGGCTGTCAAGAGGAAATTGGATTGCTATCTCAAAGGGAAGAATGTGCAGGGTCACGGGGGGAAGACAGGGGAGTGGCACCAGCTGAATTCCCCATTTGGAGAGCCAGCACAGACATGACGGGCCGAATGGCCTCCTCCTATGCTGTAACAATTCAGTGGATCTGTGGATTCACCCTAATCCACGTGTGGGAATTCAGAGAAAGCTCATCGTCAGAACCGTAACTTCATCTAACGGAGCAGAAAATAGGATTTCAGCAACTTTAATTGACGCTGGCCATTTGAACAGCCCATCTGTCTGACTTCTACCAAGCAGGTAAGTGTAAAAATTCCCCCCACTCCACCCCCTGACCTCACACCCACCCCACCTTAATTTTTCAACCTGTCCCAATTTGCCATGTCACTCCCATCGCCAATCTGCTGGAGTCCAGGTTAATGTTGCTTTAAGTATCAGTCCTCACGCTGGGGCTGATAACATTGCATGTCACCCGTGGAACGCAATCTATTTAGTGTTCTGAAAGAAACGAGGATTGTGTCTGCAATGAACCGATCTTTAGTTGATCCTTTCATGTTGGAAGCCCCTCACATTTATGCAGGCTGGAAGAGCAAGTTTCCAATTGAAATCTATCATTGTCAATCTGCTCCCAGTTTCTCAGTTAGTTCCTGTACACATAGCAATCTGCAACAATATTTGATTTTTAGAACTTCTGCAAAGTACCAAGAGTTGACTTTTTTTTTCATTCGTGGGACGTGGGCGTCGCTGGCTGGCCAGCATTTATTGCCCATCCCTAGTTGCCCTTGGGGGCAGCTGAGAGTCAACCACATTGCTGTGGCTCTGGAGTCACATGTAGACCAGACGTTTGATTTGATTTATTATTGTCACATGTATTAACATATACTGTAAAGTATTGTTTCTTGCGCGCTATACAGACAAAGCATACCGTTCATAGAGAAGGAAAGGAGAGAGTGCAGAATGTAGTGTTACAGTCATAGCTAGGGTGTAGAGAAAGATCAACTTAATGCGAGGTAGGTCCATTCAAAAGTCTGATAGCAGCAGGGAAGAAGCTGTTCTTGCTTTGGTTGGTACGTGACCTCAGACTTCTGTATCTTTTTCCCAGGTAAGGATGGCAGATTTCCTTCCCTAAAGGACATTCGTGAGCCAGATGGGTTTTTCTGACAATCGGCAATGGTTTCACGGTCATCAGTAGATTCTTAATTCCAGATATTTTTTAATCAAATTAAAATTCCACCATCTGCCGTGGTGGGATTCGAACCTGTGTCCCCAGAACATTAGCTGAGTTTCTGGATTAATAGTTGAGTGATAATCCCACTGGGCCATTGATTTAAACGGATTAGCCATATCCTTGTGGGTATTTGTCTACCTACCTTAACATCTTACCTTCAGACCATATACCATTCACTCCCTCCACCATTCACGCACAGTGGCAGCAATGGGCCGGAGTTTCCAACCTCGCTCGCAGCCGAGATTCTCCAGTCCCGCTGCAGTGAACGGGGAGTTGGCTGAGCATCATGTTTCTTGTGCAGGATTTTTTAGCAGAATGTTCTATTCACTTGGTGCCACTTTGTCTACAACTGGCAGCCCCTGTTGATACTGCAGGAGCATAATTGATCCTAATTGCTGAAATGTTTGTTTTAATCTGTTTGATCGCCAAGTTTCGCACGCATGAGGACGGCCTCAACCGGGATCTTGGGTTCATGTCACACCACATGTAATCCTTACCACTTGGCCTGGGCTTGCGAAATCCTACTAACTTTGATTTGGTTTATTATTGTCACATGTATTAACATACACTGAAAAGTATTGTTTCTTGTGCGCTTTACAGACAAAGCATACCGTTCATAGAGAAGGAAAGGAGAGAGTGCAGAATGTAGTGTTACAGTCATAGCTAGGGTGTAGAGAAAGATCAACTTAGTGCAAGGTGAGTCCATTCAAAAGTCTGACAGCAGCAGAGAAGAAGCTGTTCTTGAGTCGGTTGGTACGTGACCTCAGAATTTTATACAATTTTTCCGACGGAAGAAGGTGGAAGAGAGAATGTCCGGGGTGCGTGGGGTCCTTAATTATGCCGGCTGCCTTGCCGAGGCAGCGGGAAGTGTAGACAGAGTCAATGGATGGGAGGCTGGTTTGCCTGATGGATCGGGCTACATTCACGACCCTTTGTAGTTTTTTGCGGTCTATGCTTGTTCACACCTCTTTAACTTGTGATTATCCCTCTCTCCACTCGCATTGTCTGTAACTGTAAAGACTTGGTTACCTGTAAAGACTCGTATTCCAATCATTATCTTGCAATTGTGTCTGTCTATATATGCCGTGTTTGTGAAACCTACCTCTCCACTCACCTGATGAAGGAGCAGCGCCCCAAAAGCTCGTGATTCCAAATAAACTTGTTGGACTTTAACCTGGTGTTGTGAGACCTCTTACTGTGTCCACCCCAGTCCAATGCTGGCATCTCCACATCATGTTTTAATCTGGGCTAATACAATGTTGTTATTTTAGTGTTTTTCCTCTGGGGTTTTTTCAGAGTAGGGTTTGATTAGGTTGATTGACAGGAAAAACCATGTGACTGGGCGGGGCGTTAACATTTGGAGAATTCCAGCCAATGTGTACTATCTGTAAGATGCCTGGCAGCAACTCACCTTGACTGCTGTAGGAACTAGATCAGAAACTCCAAAGTATTTTATGAAGTTAGACTAGACCTCAAATTTTTTGGTTTTTGCATTAGTGTGAGCATAAGTTGTTTCACTCCAGGTATGATTCAAGTGACTCACTAGGAAGCTTTTATTAAAACAAACTTTATTTAACAATACTGTTAAAATATAACAAAAACAATTAGCATAACTTTTACCGTAATACTTAAACATGACAAGGTATAATTCCCAACAGGTATCTATCTCTATAGTTCCAATTTAAGCAATATCCCCACAGACATGAATCCCTCTTCCGAATCAGCTAGCACATAAACAGATATGCTCACGTAGGTGCTATATTTCCACCCTTCTGGACGGAGATACAGAATGACACATGTTTTCTGACTCCCAAATGGCAAAACTTCAGAGAACATAGAACATAGAACATTACAGCGCAGTACAGGCCCTTCGGCCCTCGATGTTGCGCCGACCAGTGGTACCAATCTAAAGCCCCTCTAATCTACACTATTCCAATATCATCCATATGTTTATCCAATAACCACTTGAACGCTCTCAACGTTGACGAGTCCACTACTGCTGCAGGCAGGGCATTCCACGCCCTTACTACTCTCTGAGTAAAGAACCTACCTCTAAAATCTGTCCTATATCTCTCACTCTCTATATCTCTCAGAAAGAGATGTATTTTCTGGCAGGACCCAGTCTCCAATCTCCAGAGAGAGAAAGAAAGAGACAGAGAGCTACTTCTTGATAAAGATCCCAAGGAGCCACTGAGCTGATTTTTCTTTGTAAGCCTAGTCCCCCACCCAGTCAATTAACCTAATCAAACCATGCTCTGAAACCCCCCCAGAGGAAAAACACTAAAATAACAACACTGTATTAGCCCAGATTAAAGCAAACATTCCAGCAATTAGCATCAATTATGCTTCTGTAGTATCAACAGGGGCTGCCAGTTGTAGACAAAGTGGCACCGGATGAATAGAACATTTTGCTAAAAAACCCTGCACAGAAAACGTGACACAAATACGTTTCTTAAAGGCACAGTAGCGTCACATTGCACCTTCCAAACCCACTGGCTCCAGCTCACAAACAAACAGGACAGAAAGCACTATTCCCTGTTAACTCATTGTGTAATCCTGCCTTGATAATTTTCCTAATATACAAGTTGGAGCTGAGCTGTGGGAAGTGCTACTCCAGAGCAACCCAGCCTAAATGAATGGTGGGGGAGATACTGATTTCATAGAATAGAATCACAGAATCCTTACAGTGCAGAAGGAGGCCATTTGGCCCATCGCGTATGTACTGACTACAATCCCACCCAGGCCCTATTCCCGTAATGCCATACATTTGCCCTGCTAGGGGCAATTTAGCACGGCCAATCAACCTAACCCACACATCTTTGTGACTGTGGATGGAAACTGGAGCACCCGGAGGAAACCCACGCAGACACGGGGAGAACGTGCAGATGCCACACAGACAGTGACCCGAGACCGGAAATTGAACCCGGATCCCTAGCGCTGTCAGGCAGCAGTGCTAACCATTGTGCCATCATGCCGCCTGTGCTCTGAGACTGCCCCGACCCCAATCATCCTCCAATACATTCCAAGGTGAAAAACAGAAGGCCTTTATCACATGCAAAGCTTGTTATGAAATGCTGCTTTAAGCAAATACACGGGACAATCATCGCGATTACAAATCCAATTTATTGAATTTGCCAGAGATTGCAATTTGTCTTTGCTCTTCCTGCAAGGTTATAGCAACGGTGGGTCTGAGCAACCCAGTCGAAAATAATTCATGCATGCATTCATTTTATCGCACCGGGGGATAAATGGATGGACTGCCTGAGTCGCATCCAGTGGGAGCGGTGCCAGTCCCTTTCTGTTCAAACAAGAACAAAATGATTGATATACAAAGTCTAAACCAACAAAAAAAAGGTCACGAAGGCAAGATAAGAATTTGCATATTCATTGGATGAAATCCCGCCATCCCAACATGGGAGAACAAGCAAAGCACGTCAAGACTACCGATGGCTTATTTCCACAATATGTAGCTACTCCCCGGGATAAGGCAATGCTTGGAATACAGATCCATAAGCCTGTGCTCATTTGTCTTCCCAGGTTTTGATGAAAACATATTTAAGCTTCCCTTTGTTAAAAGATTTGTTTAAATTTCCCGAGATGAGCACTTGTAATGCCATAGCCCACAAGGCTATGGACCAAGTCCTGGAAAATGGGATAGGTGCTTGATGGCTGGTGCTGACATGATGGGCTGAAGGGCCCCCTTTTTGTGTTGTATGTGTATGGCTATGGGATAAACTAATGTCCAGAGCAGGTGTTACATCCCGAGTAACTGGATACTGCTGTAGAGAGAAAAATTCTGTCGATTCTTTTAACCGTGCACTCATCAGGACAAACACAAGAATGCCAAATTTTCAACTATCACAACAATTTACACTCCAGGAGAACAAAGAGCTGATTGGTTAGCAAGTCAACTCTGATTGGCCAAGCTGTTGCTCGAGAGAAAGCAATGGAGAACTATAGGTTCCCCAAGTTCTGGGTAATTTAAAAAAAGGAGCAAGGCAGGAACATATTCCTCTTGTTTACAGAGACTGGGACTGACCCTGTGTATGAATGTATGTTGCATCTGACAAGCATGGGGTGGCACGGTAGCACAGCGGTTAGCACTGTTGCCTCAAGTGCCAGGGACCCGGGTTTGATTCCCGGTTTGGGTCACTGTCTGTGTGGAGTCTGCACGTTCTCCCCGTGTCTGCGTGGGTTTCCTCTGGATGCTCCGGTTTCCTCCCACATTCTGAAAGATGTGCTAGTTAGGTGCATTGACCCGAACAGGTGCCAGAGTATGGTGACTAAGGGATTTTCACAGTAACTTCATTGCAGTGTTAATGTAAGCCTCACTTGTGACTAATTAATAAACTTTAATGAATGGGCCATGTTGCAAGTTCCTTAGTAATTCTATCAAAGAACAGAGAAAAATACAGCATCGGAACAGGCCCTTCGGCCCACCAAGCCTGCACACGGTTTCTATCCCTCTGTTCACCTCCCGTTCATGTGTCTGTCAAGATACGCCTGAGCATTGCTAATGTGCTTGCTTCCACCACCTCCACTGGTAATGCGATCCAGGCACCCACTACCCTCTGTGTGAAAAACCTTCCCCTCACATCTCCCCTAAACTTACCCACTCTCACCTTAAACCTGTGACCACTTGTGGTGAACCCTTCCTCCCTGGGAAAATGTCTCTGGCAGCTTTGTGGTTTTTAAAAAATGGAACTATCTGCTTCTTAAAAAGCGATGTAGGGAACAAAATAAATTCACATCATGTTTTTTTCATTCATTCGTGGGACATGGGCATTGCGGCTGGCCAGCATTTATTGCCCATCCCTAGTTGCCCTTGGGGGCAGTTGAGAATTAACCAAAGCCACAGCAATGTGGTTGACTCTCAACTGTTCTCTGAAATGGCCGAGCAGACACTCAGTTTCAAGGGATGGGCAATAAATGTTGGCCCAGCCAGCGACGCCCATGTGCCATGAATGAATTAACCACATTGCTGTGGCTCTGGAGTCACATGTCGGCCAGACCAGGTAAGGACGGCAGATTTCCTTCCCTAAAGGACATTAGTGAACCAGATGGGTTTTTCCAACAATCGACAATGATTTCATGGTCATCAGTAGATCCTTAATTCCAGATATTTTTTATTGAATTCAAATTCCACCGTCTGCCGTGGCGGGATTCGAACCCGGGTCCGCAGAACATTAGCTGAGTTTCTGGATTAATAGTCTAGCGATCACTAGGCCATCACCTCCCTGTTGTCACCTGCCCATCGTCACTTGAGCTGCTGGAGTTATGCTTAAGTGTTGGTCAAATTTTCACTGGTGTTGAGAAGCAGAGGCAAGTGCCTGGGGTTTGGGTAGAAAATGAATATTGAGTGGTGAAACCAGAGGCTAACACATTCTGATGTTATCACTGCCATATTTATTAGACACTCTGGCTGTCTTGGGTGTAAACTTTCAGTTCATTGGCCTGAGGGAAGCAAAATGAAAAGTAACATCTAATTCACGTTACCTAGAATGACATCAAATCTACAGCACAGAAACAGGCTATTCAGCCTAAACAATCGGAGCTTGACGTTTCTACTCCGCTTGAGTCTCTTGCTATTTCACTTGTCTAATCTCAGCACATCTTTCTATTCAATAAAAGCCAATTACTGCGGATGCTGGAATCTGAAATCGAAAGGGAAAACGCTGGAAAATCTCAGCAGGTCTGGCAGCATCTGTAAGGAGAGAAAAGAGCTGACGTTTCGAGTCCAGACGATCATTCCAATGCTTTGACGAAGGGTCAGCTGGACTTGAAACGTCAGCTCTTTTCTCTCCTTACAGATGCTGCCAGACCTGCTGAGATTTTCCAGTGTTTCCTCTTTTGACATCTCTCTATTCCCTTTTCTCTCATGATTTGGTTTGATTTATTTTTGTCACGTGTCCTGGGATACAGTGAAACATATTGTTTCTTGCGCGCTGTACGGACAAAGCATACCGTTCATAGAGAAGGAAACGAGAGAGTGCAGAATGCAGTGTTACAGCCATAGCTAGGGTGTAGAGAAAGATCAATTTAATGAGAGGTAGGTCCATCCTAAAGCCTGTCAGCAGCAGGGACGAAGCTGTTCTTGAGTCGGTTGGTATGTGACCTCAGACTTTATCTTTTTCCCGACAGAAGAAAGTGGGAGAGAGAATGTCCGGGGTGTGTGGGGTTCTTAATTATGTTGGCTGCTTTTCCGAGGCAGCGGGAAGTGTAGACAGAGTCAATGGATGGGAGGCTGGTTTGCGTGATAGACTGGGCTATGTTCACAACCCTTTGTAATTTCTTGCAGTCTTGGTGTGAGCAGGAGACATACCAAGCTGTGATACCTCGGGAAAGGTTGCTTTCTATGGTCTATCTGTAAAACTTGGTGGGAGTCGTAGCTGACATGCTAAATTTCCTTAATCTTCTGAGAAAGTCGAGGCGTTGGTGGGCTTTCTTAACTATAGTGTCAGCATGGGGGGACCAGGACAGGTTGTTGGTGATCTGGACACCTAAAAACTTGAAGCTCTCGACCATTTCCACTTCGTCCCCATTGATGTAGACAGGGGCATGTTCTCCTTTACGCTTCCTGAAATCGATGACAATCTCCTTCGTTTTGTTGACATTGAGGGAGAGATGATTGTTGCCGCACCAGTTCACCAGATTCTCTATCTCTTGCTTGTACTCCATCTTGTCATTGTTTGAGATCCGACCCACAATGCTGGTGTCATTAGTAAACTCGAAAATCGAGTTGGAGGGGAATTTGGCCGCACAGTCATAGGTGTATAAGGAGTATAGTAGGGGGCTGAGAACACAGCCCTGTGGGGCACCGGTGTTGAGGATGATTATGGAGGAGTACTCATGTACTCATCTAGTTTCCTTTGGAAAGTATCTGAGCCAGTATTGTCCAACAGACAGCCCATGGACAGGCCACAAACCAGTCTGCCATGCTGCATGGCAGACTGCCTTGTGGCCTGTGCATTTACTGTTCAAAATGCAGGTAAGTCAACGCGACAGGTCTGCTCCTCCGATC
This sequence comes from Mustelus asterias, assembly GCF_964213995.1. Lineage (NCBI taxonomy): Eukaryota > Metazoa > Chordata > Chondrichthyes > Carcharhiniformes > Triakidae > Mustelus > Mustelus asterias. Next base: position 97,256,520 of record NC_135815.1, on the reverse strand, counting down.
ACAGGCTCTTTCTCTCCCTGCTAATAGGCTCCTAGCCGGTGAGCAGTGTGAAAGTAAGTGGCCGTTCTGCATTCTCTCTCCACCTTTGGTCGCACAGGGTGCCGGGTCCCCTAACGGAGCACAGGCATAAAGATGGTGCAATGGGCGGGGAGGCCAGAAGGAGCAACAGTTGCAGCAACAGTGCCTACCCGACTCCCCACCCAGGGTACTTGGAGTCACAGACAGGTAGGAGTGAGGAAGCCCCGGATTGGCACCTTCAGAGCTGCGGCAAATTCCTCTGCGACCAAGTGTCCAAACCCCATGGGCTGGAGTGGGGAGTGAATACGTGCTAGAGAGATAGTCTGAGCGAGTCTGTGTGTGCGAGAGAGCGAGAACCTTGCGACTTGGAGTGAATGGGACAAACACAATCCTGTCCTCCTCCTCTCTCCTCTCTCCAAACACCTATCGACAGAGCAGCCCAGGAGAGGAAGAAGCCCCAGGTTGAAAGGCAAACACCTTCTGACCCCCATTTTCATATGAATTTTGGCAAGGCCAGCTCAGACTGTGTGCTGCCAAAGGCAAATAAACGGTCCGTGTTATTTAAACCCAACTCCTTGGCTCAGGCCCAGTCGCCCAGGCTTAGGGCCTTGTCACCCAGGCTTGGGGCCCAGTCACCCAGGCTTAGGGCCTTGTCACTCAGGCTTGGGGCCCAGTCACCCAGGCTTAGGGCCTTGTCATCCAGGCTTGGGGCCCAGTCACCCAGGCTTGGGGTCTAGTCTGTCCCTCTCGAGTGAAAAGATAAAAACGGTTTCATTGATTAGTTCTGCTGCTTGGCACTTTTTATGGTCATTTTTCTCAATTACACTTTTTAAAAAAAAATTATCAATTTTTTGCTTTGATGTTGATTTTTTATATAAATTCCTGTTTAATGTTGTGCCAAACCTTATCTTTCCGAAATCATCAGCCCCTTGAGTGAGAATATATTTTTTAATGCACCCCTCATGTGAATAAGTCATATAGCCCTGATCTATACTATTTACTTCAACCACTTCCTGTCATAGAATCATACAGTGCACAGTGGCACAGTGGTTAGCCCCAGGGACCCGGGTTCGATTCCTGGCTTGGGTCACTGTCTGTGCAGAGTCTGCACGTTCTCCCTGTGTCTGCGTGGTTTTCCTCCGGGTGCTCCGGTTTCCTCTCACAGTCCAAAGATGTGAGGGTTAGGTGGATTGGCCGTGCTAAATTGCCCCTTACTGTCAGGGGGATTAGCTGGGGTAAATGTATGGGGTTATGGGGATAGGTCCCTGCTGCTATGAGGCAGCAGTGCTAACCACCGTGCCGCCCTCGGTTTAAGGTTTATCTCTCTCGCTGCTCTGGATTTCCTTGATGTGGAGATGCTGGCGTTGGACTGGGGTAAACACAGTAAGAGTTTTAACAACACCAGGTTAAAGTCCAACACGTTTATTTGGTAGCAAATACCATTAGCTTTCGGAGTGCTGCTCCTTCGTCAGATGGAGTATTTGTCTCCATCTGACGAAGGAACAGCGCTCCGAAAGCTAATGGCATTTGCTATCAAATAAACCTGTTGGACTTTAACCTGGTGTTGTTAAAACTCTGACTGGATTTCCTTACCAGAGGAAGGAGTTTTTCTGTAGTTACTGTCTCATATCTCATTTTTAACACTTCAATGATATCCTTATACCCAAAGCTCTGAAAGCACCAGTGTGAAGCCAGACCCAAGGCAGTCTGTATATTACATAAATATTTAAAAGAGCAAATAAATGTTGGTTCTTTAGCGGCAGTTAATGTAGTTCTGATTATATTTCATGCAGCAGCTGCCAATATAATGGGTTTATATTAGTTTATCCTCATTTTGTAACAGGTGCTGAATCTATTTAAAGCTTCTCATCTGATCAGTGGGCTGAATATTGACAATATAGATTACAAGCTTCTCAATTTCATTCAGTGTGCTGAAAATACTGCTGTTTAAAGAATGCTTCTTTGCCCAGCCTTTGCAATTTAATGCATAATTATAGCACCATGAAGGGCTGCTTTCTATTAGTTTTCCTATGTCCCCAGTACAGCACTGCTTACCGGGGGCGACCATTGCACATGAGTCAGCTGTGGCTAATCTGGCAGTCCTCATGCCCTTTGCCATTGAAGTTCATGTAGGTTAGGTGGATTGGCCATGCTAAATTGCCCCTTAGTGGCCCAAGATGTGTTGGTTAGGTGGATTGGCCATGCTAAATTGCCCCATAGTGTCCCAAGATGTGTTGGTTAGGTGGATTGGCCATGCTAAATTGCCCCATAGTGTCCCAAGATGTGTTGGTTAGGTGGATTGGCCATGCTAAATTGCCCCTTAGTGGCCCAAGATGTGTAGGTTTGGGGATTAGCAGGGTAACTACGTTAGATTATGGGAATAGGGTGGGCATTAACCTGGGTGGGATTGTGGTCGGTGCAGACTCGATGGCACGAATGGCCTCCTTCTGCACTGTAGCGATTCTATGATTCTATGATTATGGTCCTGCTATTTGTGGGAGCTTGCTGTGCACAAATTGGCTGCTCTGTTTCCTACATTACAACAGTGACAGCACTTCAAAAGTACCGGATTGGCTGCAAAGCACTTTCAGGCATCCTGTGGCCACGATGGGTTCAAGTCTCACTCCAGGATTTGAGCACAAAAATATATCCAATGCTATTTTAACAGAGGTCCAGTCTACTCTCACGGGTGGATATGAAAGACCCCCATAGCGCAATTGCAAAGAAGAGTAGAGGATATTCCCCCCAGTGTCCTGGGACAATGTTTAGCCCTCAGTCAACATTAAAAAGGCAGATTATCTGGTAATTTTGGGCGGCACGGTGGCACAGTGGTTAGCACAGCTGCCTCACAGCACCAGGGACCCGGGTTTGAATCCGACCTTGGGTCATTGTCTGTGTGGAGTTTGCACGTTCTCCCCGTGTCTGCGTGGGTTTCCTCCTGGTGCTCCGGTTTCCTCCCACAGTCCAAAGGTAGGTGGATTAGCCGTGATAAATTGTCCCTTATTGTCCAAAAATGTGTAGGTTAGGTGGATTGGCCATGCTAAATTGCCCCATAGTGTCCCAAGATGTGTTGGTTAGGTGGATTGGCCATGCTAAATTGCCCCTTAGTGGCCCAAGATGTGTAGGTTTGGGGATTAGCAGGGTAACTACGTTAGATTATGGGAATAGGGTGGGCATTAACCTGGGTGGGATTGTGGTCGGTGCAGACTCGATGGCACGAATGGCCTCCTTCTGCACTGTAGCGATTCTATGATTCTATGATTATGGTCCTGCTATTTGTGGGAGCTTGCTGTGCACAAATTGGCTGCTCTGTTTCCTACATTACAACAGTGACAGCACTTCAAAAGTACCGGATTGGCTGCAAAGCACTTTCAGGCATCCTGTGGCCACGATGGGTTCAAGTCTCACTCCAGGATTTGAGCACAAAAATATATCCAATGCTATTTTAACAGAGGTCCAGTCTACTCTCACGGGTGGATATGAAAGACCCCCGTAGCGCAATTGCAAAGAAGAGTAGAGGATATTCCCCCCAGTGTCCTGGGACAATGTTTAGCCCTCAGTCAACATTAAAAAGGCAGATTATCTGGTAATTTTGGGCGGCACGGTGGCACAGTGGTTAGCACAGCTGCCTCACAGCACCAGGGACCCGGGTTTGAATCCGACCTTGGGTCATTGTCTGTGTGGAGTTTGCACGTTCTCCCCGTGTCTGCGTGGGTTTCCTCCTGGTGCTCCGGTTTCCTCCCACAGTCCAAAGGTAGGTGGATTAGCCGTGATAAATTGTCCCTTATTGTCCAAAAATGTGTAGGTTAGGTGGATTGGCCATGCTAAATTGCCCCATAGTGTCCCAAGATGTGTTGGTTAGGTGGATTGGCCATGCTAAATTGCCCCTTAGTGGCCCAAGATGTGTAGGTTTGGGGATTAGCAGGGTAACTACGTTAGATTATGGGAATAGGGTGGGCATTAACCTGGGTGGGATTGTGGTCGGTGCAGACTCGATGGCACGAATGGCCTCCTTCTGCACTGTAGCGATTCTATGATTCTATGATTATGGTCCTGCTATTTGTGGGAGCTTGCTGTGCACAAATTGGCTGCTCTGTTTCCTACATTACAACAGTGACAGCACTTCAAAAGTACCGGATTGGCTGCAAAGCACTTTCAGGCATCCTGTGGCCACGATGGGTTCAAGTCTCACTCCAGGATTTGAGCACAAAAATATATCCAATGCTATTTTAACAGAGGTCCAGTCTACTCTCACGGGTGGATATGAAAGACCCCCGTAGCGCAATTGCAAAGAAGAGTAGAGGATATTCCCCCCAGTGTCCTGGGACAATGTTTAGCCCTCAGTCAACATTAAAAAGGCAGATTATCTGGTAATTTTGGGCGGCACGGTGGCACAGTGGTTAGCACAGCTGCCTCACAGCACCAGGGACCCGGGTTTGAATCCGACCTTGGGTCATTGTCTGTGTGGAGTTTGCACGTTCTCCCCGTGTCTGCGTGGGTTTCCTCCTGGTGCTCCGGTTTCCTCCCACAGTCCAAAGGTAGGTGGATTAGCCGTGATAAATTGTCCCTTATTGTCCAAAAATGTGTAGGTTAGGTGGATTGGCCATGCTAAATTGCCCCATAGTGTCCCAAGATGTGTTGGTTAGGTGGATTGGCCATGCTAAATTGCCCCTTAGTGGCCCAAGATGTGTAGGTTTGGGGATTAGCAGGGTAACTACGTTAGATTATGGGAATAGGGTGGGCATTAACCTGGGTGGGATTGTGGTCGGTGCAGACTCGATGGCACGAATGGCCTCCTTCTGCACTGTAGCGATTCTATGATTCTATGATTATGGTCCTGCTATTTGTGGGAGCTTGCTGTGCACAAATTGGCTGCTCTGTTTCCTACATTACAACAGTGACAGCACTTCAAAAGTACCGGATTGGCTGCAAAGCACTTTCAGGCATCCTGTGGCCACGAAAGCCGATATATAAATGCAAATCTTCCCAAGACATTTTAATTTTATCATGCAGCCGTGCTCACATGGCTCTGGCGCAGATGTGGCCAACTTAGTCCAGCAGGCAAGCTGTGGGGGTTACTGATAGTGTGACATGAACCCAAGATCCCGGTTTAGGCCGTCCTCATGTGTGCGGAACTTGGCTATCAGTTTCTGCTCAGCGACTCTGCGCTGTCGTGTGTCGTGAAGCGCAGCTTGCCTGCTGGACTTGCAGAATCTCACTGGCTGTCCTGTCCGGAGACAATACACATCTCTTTAACCTGTGCTTAATGCTCCCTCCACTCACATTGTCTGTATCTTTAAGACCTGGTTGGCTGTAGAAATTCACATTCTAATCAGTATTCTGTAACTTGATTTTGTGTCTCTGTGCCCTGTTTGAGAGCAGATTTCCACTCCATCTGATGAAGGAGCAGCGCTCCGAAAGCCATTGGCGCTTGCTACCAAATAAACCTGTTGGACTTTAACCTGGTGTTGTTAGACTCCTTACTGTGTTTACCCCAGTCCAACGCCGGCATCTCCACCTCATGACTACATGTGACTCCAGAGCCACAGCAATGTGGTTGACTCTCAACGGCCATCGGACAACTAGGGATGGACAATAAATGCTGGACAGCCAGCGACACCCATGTCCCACAAATGAGTAAATAAAAGGAAAACAATTCTTCTTTCCCTTTTGGGTGAATCGCAGATCCCTGCCAGACGTTTGTCTGCTTTTTAAGAATGGTTGTGTGTCCGATGGTTATTGACAGGTTTGAGTCGAATAGTTGCTGGGAGCACAAGAATATTTCAAAGTGTAAACCCTCATTTCGGATGGTGGAGAAAATTCTGAACGCACTTTCCAAGGAAGGTGCCAGGATGCTTTTTAATCTGAGATAAAGGTTTTCTCACTTTAAGGCTCTTAAGAAAAATGTTAATATTCTCTCCATTTTAATTAAATCCCTAATAGATCATTATCACGTAAATCTGCTATGTCTACAATTCACACATTTTTCAATCTTCCCGACGGAAAAAAGTGGAAGAGAGAATGTGTGGGGTGCGTGGGGTCTGTAATTATACTGGTTGCTGTTCTGAGACAGCAGGAAATGTAAGCAGCGTTAATGGATGGGGGGTTGGCTTGAGTGATGGATTAGGCTTTGTTTACAACCCTCTTACGGCCTTGGACAGAGCAAGATACTGAATAGTTGTGATTTCATGCAAGATATTTACACTACTTGGATGTACCGTAGAGCTCTGTAGATGGATTCACCATAGAATGCACAACTTAGAAGAGGTGGAGAAGCTGTGTGATGGCACATTGGAACTGTAGAGTGAGGCTGTGCATTGCTACAGCCATGGCTCAGTGGGAAACACACTCACCTTTGAGTCGAGTTTGTGGGTTCAAGTCCCACCCCAGAGGATGAAATCTAAACTGACAATTCAGTGCAGCAGTGAGGGAGTTAATTTATCGGTGTCACAAGTCGGCTTACATTAACACTGCAATGAAGTTACTGTGAAAATCCCTAGTCGCCACACTCCGGCGCCTGTTCGGGTACACTGAGGGAGAATTTAGCACGGCCAATGCACCTAACCTGCATATCTTTCGGACTGTGGGAGGAAACCGGAGCACCTGGAGGAAACCCGCACAGACACGGGGAGAATGTGCAGACTTTGCACAGACAGTGACCCAAGCCGGGAATTGAACCCAGATCCTTGGACGCTGTGAGGCAGCAGTGCTAACCACTGTGCCACCGTGCCGCCCATAAAGAGAGAAAGCTTAAGCAGAGAGACAGGAGAGATTGAGTAAGAAACAGAGAGAGAGAGAGAGAGAAAGCTATTGTTTTAGCTTTGACAAAGGGTCATCTGGACTCGAAACGTCAGCTCTTTTCTCTCCTTCCAGATGCTGCCAGACCTGCTGAAATTTTCCAGCGTTTTCCCTTTTGGAGCTATTGTTTCCTTGTCCATTTTAAATTGCCCTCAAACCCTTTGCATCCATTTCAGTTTCTGGTTTAGTTAAGAAATAAATGTTTACCTCAGTGCTACATAACCCTTGGAACATCTTTCCATAGAGCACCATGTGAGGTTTTCACTGGAACATCTGTGCCGCATTACAAATATAAAGCGTCGATCTGGGAAGAATTTTATCCTTTTTATACAGTAAAATGCTGATGAAAACAGCTCATGCATTACAAGTAGAACAGAATAGATTACCGGTGTGTACATTTTATGTACACATTAATCACCAGTTAGCCAACTGTTGGAGAGCCAGTCATAAACTGGTCAATTCACTGGAGTCAAATACCTCTGGGATCTTAGCTTCTAAAAATGCAGCAATTGTTCCATTTTAATTAAATGTGCAGAATTGTGAGTAAAATCAAGATGTCACAAAGCCAACAATATATATATTAGATTTGACTTCTCAATGTTTGTGATCATGGAATCCCGACAGTGAGAAAGAGGCCATTCGGCCCATTGAACCTGCACCGACCACAATCCCAACAAGGCCCTATCCCCGTAACCCCATGCATTTACCCTACTAATCACTCTGACACTAAGGGGCAATTTAGCATGACCGAACCCGCACATCTTTGGACTGTGGGAGGAAACCGGGGCACCCGGAGGAAACCCACGCAGACACGGGGAGAACGAGCAAACTCCACACAGACAGTGACCCAAGCTGTGAGGCAGCAGTGCTAACCACTGTGCCACCATGCCGCCGATGGGTTAGAGGCTTCAATGCTTCTTTGATTTGAACCCAGACACAAAGAGTGAAAGCAGGCAGAGACTTCACATTCTGGCTCTTTATCCGCTGTCCAATGCTCAGGGATGTCACACTGACCCCCCCCCCCCCCGATGGGAAGGCAATGTGTTTGAGTGTGGCGCATGGTACAAGTATGAGGTTGCCTTGGAAACAAGAGGGCCCTAAAGATAACCTGCTCCATAAATTCCCTGTCCTCACATTGGGCAGCAGCAGCCAAACACAAAGACATCAGAAGCCATTGTCTGGTCGCCAGTCAGGTGACATGAGGGGAGCGGGCGGCAAGGTCAAAGCTCCTGAAGAGAGAGCCTGGGACCCGGTGCTGGGCGGTGGGTGCTCGAGGCTGCTGTATTTGGATTAGGGAATATTTCCTGCTAGTTCTAGCTGCAGGGGTCTCCGGGGCCTATAGGGAAGAGCAGAATGGCTGGGCCACTGGTCACTGACTCACACTAGTGGTCATTTTACACTAGTGTGGCACCCCCTCCTTATGATCTTTAGAATTGTAAGTATCATTGATTTCATCTCTCCATTGCAGTTTGACATTTGTATATTGACATTTGTCAATGGATGGGAGGCTGGTTTGTGTGATGGATTGGGCTACATTCATGACCCTTTGTAGTTTCTTGCGGTCTTGGGCAGAGCAGGAGCCCATACCAAGCTGTGATACAACCAGAAAGAATGTTTTCTATGGTGCATCTGTAAAGTCTCACCTTGTAGGGAATTTCCTTTCTCCCTGTTCACCTTCATTCAATTTCCAAAGAAGGACTGATGGAAAGAGAAGTTGATGGGACCAATCACACGCCATTCCTCTAAAGGGCTACTATGCCAACATGGGGAGGTGATGGCCTGGTGGTATTATCCGTAGACTATTAATCCAGAAACTCAACTAATATTCTGGGGACCCGGGTTCGAATCCCGCCACGGCAGATGGTGGAATTTGAATTCAATTAAAAATATCTGGAATTAAGAATCTACTGATTACCATGAAACCATTGTCGATTGTTGGAAAAACCCATCTGGTTCACCAATGCCCCTTTAGGGAAGGAAATCTGCCGTCCTTACCTTGTCTGGCCTAAATGTGACTCCACAACCACAGCAATGTAGTTGATTTAAGCGGTTATTGGATAGGCACGTGGAGCACACCAGGATGATAGGGAGTGGGATAGCTTGATCTTGGTTTCAGATAAAGCTCGGCACAACATCGTGGGCCGAAGGGCCTGTTCTGTGCTGTACTGTTCTATGTTCTATTCTCAACTGCCCTCGGGCAACCAGGGATGGGCAATAAATGCTGTCCAGCCAGCGATGCCCATGTCCCAGGAATGAATAAAAAAAAATTAAGTGGAATTTGTTCCTTGACTTCCAGTTATTGATTTTCGCTGACATTCAATCCTTGCTTTTACCCTTTCTTTGTTGATGTAACTGAGAGTGAACTTTGTAACACAACGATAAGAATCTCACACAATCTTGTATCCATAGTAATCTGTATCGGATGTTTCAGGGGCCTCTGTATTCCTGTGCACTTCATGCCTACCCTACACTAATAGCCTGAGCTTTGTACTCAAGGCTTTAATCAAACGGTGAAGGAGACAGAGATATTTAAATCCCAGAATTACAGTCTGACCTTTCAGTGGTTGAGATTAATCGAGATGCTGAATACTAGCACAGGAGTTGAAATGTCATCGTGCCTTTTGGTGGTGGATAATGAAGAGGAAAACTAAACCGTGTAGTTAAGCAGGAGAGCTATTTGTGACAGGGTGCCTTGCTTTTCTCTGCTTCTGTGGGACCTAGAACTCTCTCCCTTGTTCTGGAATGAGTTTCGGATAAAAATTAGACCACAAAACCATAAGATCGAGGGGCAGAATTAGGCCATTCGGCCCATCGAGTCTGTCCCGCCATTCGATCATGGCTGATAATTTTCTCAACCCCAATCTCCCACCTTTTCCCCGTAACCTTTGATCCCCTTTCCAATCAAGTGGCCTAGTGGTATTCTTGTTGGACTGTCATCGCTAGGCTATTAATCAAGAAACTCAGCTAATGTTCTGGGGACCTGGGTTCGAATCCCGCCATGGCAGATGGTGGAATTTGAATTCAATAAAAAATATCTGGAATGAAGAATCTACTGATGACCATGAGACCATTATCGGAAAAACCCATCTGGTTCACGAATGTCCTTTAGGGAAGGAAATCTGTCATTTTTACCTGGTCTGGCCTACATGTGACTCCAGAGTCACAGCAATATCTATCTATCTCTGTCTTAAAGACACTCAATGACCTGGCCTCCACAGCCCTCTGTGAAAATGAGTTGCACAGATTCACTACCCTCTGGCTAAAGAAATTCCTACTCAACTCGGTTCTAAAGGTTCTACCCGTGTAACTGTCTAAATGCTTTTTAAAAGACAAAATTGTACCCGCCTCTACTACTGCCTCTAGCAGCTTGTTCCAAACACTCACCACCCTCTGAGGAAACATATTGCCCCTCTGGACCCTTTTGTATCTCTCCCCTCTCACCTTAAACCTATGCCCTCTAGTTTTAGACTCCCCTATCTTTGGGAAAAGATATTGACTATCTAGCTGATCTATGCCCCTCATTATTTTATAGACCTCTATAAGGTCACCCCTAAGCCTCCTGCGCTCCAGAGAAAAAAGTCCCAGTCTATCCAGCCTCTCCTTATAGCTCAAACCATCAAGTCCTGGTAGCATCCTAGGAAATCTTTTCAGCACTTTCTAATTTAATAATATCCTTTCTATAATATGGTGACCAGAACTGTACACAGTTGGAGAACTCTCAATTTCAAAACAGGTTTCCATGTTACATATTTCCATCATGTCTCCAGGCACTATATCCAACACAGGTTTCCCCCAGTGGAGTGAAAGTACATCACATCGCTTAAAGATATACACCCCAGCAACTTCACTTTGAAATGTTACAACGCATCTGTAATGTTCCACATCTGTAATGTTCCACATCTGTAATGTTCCACATCTGCTGCCTCCTCAAGTGAAAGATAAAAGCAAATGAAAATGGAATGATGCTGAATGCAGTTCTCTATATAGTTTACAAGACTGTTCCTTTTAAACTGAGAGTTCACCTCATAGAGTCATAGAGGTTTACAGCATGGAAACAGGCCTTTCGGCCCAACTTGTCCATGCTGCCCTTTTTTTTAACCACTGAGTTAGTCCCAATTACCCATGTTTGGCCCATATCCCTCTATACCCCTCTTACCCATGTAACTGTCTAAATGCTTTTTAAAAGACAAAATTGTACCTGCCTCTACTACTTCCTCTGGCAGCTCGTTCCAGATGTTGACTATCTAGCTGATCTATGCCCCTCACTCGGGATAGGAGACAAGAGATCTCTTTAACTCCTCTTGTTGTATGATTCTGAACTCTTACCATCTTCCACTAGGTTGGCACAGGTTGCTATTTTTCTTTATTCATTCATGGGGCATGGGCGTCATTGGCTGGCCAGCATTTATTGCCCATCCCTAGTTGCCCTTGGAGGGCAAGTTGAGACTCAACCACATTGCTGTGGCTCTGGAGTCAAATGTAGGCCAGACCGGGTAAGGAGAGCAGATTTCCTTCCCTAAAGGGTGGCACGGTAGCACAGTGGTCAGCACTGCTGCTTCACAGCACCAGGGACCCGGGTTCGATTCCTGGCTTGGGTCACTGTCTGTGTAGAGTTTGCACTTTCTCCCCGTGTCTGTGTGGGTTTCCTCCGGGTGCTCCGGTTTCTTCCCACAGCCTGAAAGGCGTGCTGGTTAGGTGCATTGACCCCAACAGGCGTTGGACTGTGGCGACTCGGGAAATTTCACAGTAACTTCATTGCAGTGTTAATGTAAGCCTTACTTGTGACTAATAAATAAACTTTAAAGGACATTAGTGAAGCAGATGGGTTTTTCCAATAATCGACAATGGTTCCATGGTCATTAGTAGATTCTTAATTCCAGATATTTTTTATTGAATTCAAATTCCACCATCTGTCGTGGCGGGATTCGAACCCAGTCCTCAGGACAATGCAGAATCCCTGAGCAGAAACTGATAGCCAAGTTCCGCACACATGAGGACGGCCTCAACCAGGATCTTGGGTTCATGTCCCACTATCTGTAACCCCCACGACTTGCCTGGGCTTGCAAAATCTCACTAACTGTCCTGGCTGGAGACAATTTACATCTCTTTAACCTGTGATTAACCCTCTCTCCTCTCACATTGTCTGTAGCTGTGAAGACTTGATTACCTGTGAAGTCTTGCATTCCATCCGTTATCTTGTGATTGAGTTTGTGTCTATATATGCCCTCTTTGTGAACCCAACTCCCACTCACCTGATGAAGGGGCAGCGCTCTGAAAGCTCGTGCTACCAAATAAACCTGTTGGACTTTAACCTGGTGTTGTGAGACTTCTTACAGTCCTCAGGCTGAGTTTCCATAGTTCGCCCCCTTGCCCGCTCTAATTCCCATGGCGGGCGGGACAGTAGAATTCGCCCCTATGATTCCATGGGTGGCTGTGATTTGTCTGTGCCACTTTGTGCCTTATTCAAAGCATCAGGATTTATTTTATATTAAATTAGTGATTAATCTAGTGAGGTCACAAGACGCCACGTTGCTTAAACTTTTAATGAGTAGCGACAATTAAAAGGAGAGAATTGTGGCACATTTTATAGCAGTTTCATTTTGAGTAATATAATTGAATAGCTTTTAATAAATTGCATTGAGATTGATTATCGTGGCTTTCAATGAATTTGTGAATTAAAGTTCTTATAGACATTCAACCCAATTTATTATGAAGCAGTGATGTAGCTTATTGCTTTTGTTTTGTTCTGCTTCACGATTGCCTGGAAGTCAAATAAACTGCGGAAGGATAAAGCGTTGTGAATGAGCCCACAAAGCTTTCTAATTAAGCCTTGACGCAGTGCAACAAAATTGTCACAACACTCAGGTAACTCACTGGAATTATAATTGGTTTTTTTACAGGTTATATGCAAGGCACAAGGTACCAAATCAGAATACCTTGGTGGTGAACAAAGCGTTTAATTGAATTCATAGAATCATAGAATCCCCACAGTGCAGAAGGAGGCCATTCAGCCCATCGCACCTGCACCGACAACGATCCAACCCAAGCCCTATCCTTGTAACCCCATACCACCCAGCCTGCTAATCCCCCTGACACCAAGGGGAAATTTAGCACGGCCAATCCACCTAACCCACACATCTTTGGACTGTTGGAGGAACACAGTAAGAAGTTTAACAACACCAGGTTAAAGTCCAACAGGTTTATTTGGTAGCAAAAGCCACACAAGCTTTCGAAGCTCTAAGCCCGTTCTTCAGGTGAGTGGGAATTCTGTTCACAAACAGAGCTTATAAAGACACAAACTCAATTTACATGAATAATGGTTGGAATGCGAATACTTACAACTAATCAAGTCTTTAAGAAACAAAACAATGTGAGTGGAGAGAGCATCAAGACAGGCTAAAAAGATGTGTATTGTCTCCATCTTTTTAGCCTGTCTTGATGCTCTCTCCACTCACATTGTTTTGTTTCTTAAAGACTTGATTAGTTGTAAGTATTCGCATTCCAACCATTATTCATGTAAATTGAGTTTGTGTCTTTATATGCTCTGTTTGTGAACAGAATTCCCACTCACCTGAAGAAGGGGCTTGCAGCTCTGAAAGCTTGTGTGGCTTTTGCTACCAAATAAACCTGTTGGACTTTAACCTGGTGTTGTTAAACTTCTTACTGTGTTTACCCCAGTCCAACGCCGGCATCTCCACATCATGACTGTGGGAGGAAACCAGAGCACCCGGAGGAAACCCACGCAGACACGGGGAGAATGTGCAAACTCTGCACAGACAGTCACTCAAGCTGGGAATCGAACCGGCAGCAATGTGAGGCAGCAATGCTAAGCACTGTGCCAGCGTGCCGCCCAAATTGTTGCAAGAAGGAAAGGCCATTATAACATGAACATGGCCCCGGATTTAGCATTAGGAATAACTGTGAGTCCTTCAGCACTCACTGCAATTATGGAGTAAATTGGACAGAAATTTCCAGACTCCACAATGCAGTTACACATGGAAATTGGGAAGTGGCTCAGAAAGATACTGAGAAGAATTTTCCTGCCCCGCTTGCCACGGGAATCGTAGCAGGCGAGGGGGCGGTCCATGGACAGGTCTGTTAATTACGGGTGGGATTTTCCAGTTTTGGAGTGAGCGCGGCTGGAAAATGCCACCCATTTACTCCTTCAACGATATCTTGTCAAAGGCAATAATAGAATCATAGAATTCCTGCACTGCAGAAGGGGGGCATTCAGCCCATTGAGTCTGCACCAGCAACAATCCCACTCAGGCCCTATCCCTGTAACTTCATGTACTTACCCTGCTAGTCCCCCTGACTCTAAGGAGCAATTTTAGCATGGCCAATCAACCTAACCAGCACATCTTTGCAGGAGGAAACCCACGGAGACACGGGGAAGAACAGACAGATTCCGCAGAGACAGTCAGACGAGGCTGGAATTGTACCTTGGTCCCTGGCGCTGTGAGGCAGCAGTGCTAACCACTGTGCCACCGTGCCGCCCTTGTAGCACTTGTAGGATGCAATTGTAATACTTACCTGCTATCTTCCCACAAAACACATAGGGCTGATACAATCAGCTACACATGAATTTATAATGCTATTTTAAGTCCTAATTACTGCCACACAACCTCTCTGGCATTGAAAAAGAATTTTACAAGTGTAGAATCTCAGTCCTTCAGAAGTTAATGATTGTTATAGATTTTTTAAAAAACACTTTTTCATTCTGTCTCTGGTTGCACACAGTGAGTTATGAACCTCCAGTCAAATACTTTTTACCAAGAATTAGACACAAACAAGTTATTAAAATGATTGCAACAAATCATGTGGCCTTTGGCAGTTCAGCGCTAGACTAGTGGCAAGTCATGGACATGCATGGCCATGGAGGGAGTTCACACAGCCCTTTGTTTAAGCGTGAACCAACACACAAAAACTGAAAGATCAAAACTCAGTTGGTGGAAGATGGAAGTGAATGGCCATGACCACCAGCCCATTGTGTCAAGGTGACTGCCTCAAACATTCCAAGGTGTCAACACACAAAACAAACAATGTAAGCACCTCAGCTTATTTGAAAAAGGACCTGAATTTGTGAAAAGTGACATGAGGACAGTTTTTATTTTTTAGTGTCACAAGTAGGCTTGCCTTAACACGGCAATGAAGTTACTGTGAAAATCCCCTAGTCGCCACACTCCGGCGCCTGTTCGGGGACACTGAGGGAGAATTTAGCATGGCCGATGCACCTAACCAGCACATCTTTCAGACTGTGGGAGGAAACTGGAGCACCCGGAGGAAACCCATGCAGACACGGGGAGAATGTGCAGACTCCGCACAGACAGTGACCCAAGCAGGGAATTGGACCCAGGTCAATGGCGCTGTGAGGCAGCAGTGCGAACCACTGTGCCACCGTGTGATCGTGAGCTTTCAAGAAACCAGCTCGCAGCAGTTTGTAGTTAATCAGTCAGAAAGCCAAACCACGAGCCAACCTTCAGCAGGTTACAAGTAACTTACAGCAATTACTTGAAAGCAACCGGCGACGACTGTGTGTGTGGGGGGTTGTGGGGGAGGGGTCCGATGTTCGGGGCAGTAGGAGGTTCAGGGCGGGGGTGGGCCGAGGGGAGTGGGATGCTGGCTCTGGTTGCCGGGGTGAATTCCACCTTCCCCCTGAGACCTTCATGGTGGGGTCGGAGGGTCATTGTTTCGTCTGATCTGGGTACTCTTTAAACATGGTGCCCCATCTCAATGCAGCCGGGTTTTGCCTATAGAGGGGTGGGGAGAGTGGAATCTCCCTCTCTAGGGCCACTTGTGGCCACTTCTACACCCAGACAGGCGGGGAAGACCTCGAGAACTTTCCGGAGCACCCGTACCCATTGGGCGAGCTGCCAGGTACACCACCTCCAGCCACTGGCCCCCTGCAGCCTATGTGTAACCGGAGGTTGACTGGAGACTGAAGCTCATAATGGGTTCCACTGGCAGCAACGCCCCCCCCGCCCCCCCCGCCCCCCCCACCCCCCACCCCCCCCACCCCGGCTTTCACTAAAGTGATGGGATGGGTACGGGGAACTGACACGTGGGTTTGGTTAGTTTGAGCTCCTGCCCACCTCTGAGCCCAGACGTGGCTGAAAATCCAATCCTGTTCATCGTTTCTGCATTGACCCTGGAGAGCAGCCTGATGTCTAGACGCCGTACCTTCGAGCCGATCTGAAAGACGTGCCGGTTCGGTGCATTGGCCATTGTGGTGTTAGTGTCCCTTTAAGAAAGGTTTTTTAAAAAATCATGATTTCTACAACTCACAGCTTCAGTGGTGTCATTGTTGCTGGTTTGACTGGAAATGTCCTGTTATTGCTACTTCAGAGGCTTAAACGGAGTTGTTTGTGTTTACTCTGGGATTAGTTTTATGATGCTGCATTGTTAGGAGGATGGCCATGTGTTTTTGGACAGTTTGTTTTCAGTTTCAGTTTGGAGCTGCAGGTTTGAGTTTTAGTTTTGGAAGGGACAGCAAGCTAAAAAGAAATGTTTTCCCCCTCTCCCTGTTTTTTCCCTTTGGAAATTCTCTTGTTTTCCTGAAGGGTGAAAACCTGCTGTTGTTGGGGGCTGGATCAGAGCATCTCTGGTGTTTTGGGAAGCTGTCTTGCCTTCAAACTGTTTGGAGTGAATCCAGAGAACTGCAGACTTCAACCAAAGGACTCAATTTCCAGTATCACGTGAGCAGTAGACTTTGCTGTGTTGAACCTGTTTAATTGGTTTTGTCGATGGTAAGGGTTTTGGTTTGATTGGAACACATTAGATATCTTTGTTAAGGGTTATACATTATGGTGGTTGTTTTGTTCCTTGTTTGTAATTGATAAAAGTTCTAGCTAATTTTCTTTCTGTACAAGTTAACTATATTCTTAAATA
The DNA here is from genome assembly GCF_964213995.1 of Mustelus asterias. Taxonomy (NCBI): domain Eukaryota; kingdom Metazoa; phylum Chordata; class Chondrichthyes; order Carcharhiniformes; family Triakidae; genus Mustelus; species Mustelus asterias. The sequence continues at coordinate 97,239,816 of NC_135815.1, read as the reverse complement.
AACCTTGTTTGATAAAAGCTCCCTAGTGGGTTATTTGTATCATACCTGAAGTGAAACATATCATGCTTATCCTGGCCAAATTCAAGATGCAAACCCTGTGATTCAGGCGGGCTCCAATAAACACTTTGGAGTTTTTAATCTGAACCATTACACCGTGCTAAATTCTCCCTCAGTGTGTCCGAACAGGAGTTTAGCGACTGGGGGATTTTCACAGTAACTTCATTGCAGTGTTAATGTAAGCCTACTTGTGACACTAATAAATAAACCTAAACTTAAGGTGGTGGCTGGACCACGATGAAGAGTTGGAACTTATTTGTCCTTGCACACTCCTATCAGTGGGGAAAGTACAGGGTGTTGAGATTTATTGAGTTCCCAGCTGTATGTAGTGTTAAATTCAGTGCTGGTTGAGGAATGTCAAGACAGAGGGAAAGAGGGAGAGAGAGAGAGAGAGAGAGAGCACCTGCCTCTTGGTATCAAAGCATTATCAGAGGACACAATTGATCACGGTGGCACAGTGGTTAGCACTGCTGCCTCGCAGCGCCAGGGATCCGGGTTCAATTCCAGCCTTGGGTCACTGTCTATGTGGAGTTTGCACATTCTCCCCGTGTCTGCGTGGGTTTCCCCCGGGTGCTCCGGTTTCCTTCCACAGTCCAAAGATGTGTGGGTTAGGTTGATTGGCCATGCTAAATTGCCCTTTATTGTCCCGGGATGCGTAGGTTAGAAGGATTAGTGGGTAAATATGTGGGGTTGCAGGGATAGGGCCTGGATTGGATTGTTGTCAGTGCAGGCTCGATGGGCTGAATGGCCTCTTTCTGCACTGTAGGGATTCTATGATTCTATGATTCAATCTCAGTGTCTGCGTATAGTCCTATAGTAACGGCAGGAAGTGTAATGTCTGTTCAAAATTAACGATGAACATTTTCCCATAGTCTGAACTTCATTCTCTGCTGAATTAAACAATCTCAGTTTTGCAACTGAAGTGTTGCATTTGGCAGCGATACAGAGAGTGGATTAATATGAAAGCTGCCACAACACGTATGTAGGTGGACATGCAGCGATGATATGATTGGACACACCTCTGACACATCTGTGGGGGGTCTTGGTGCTGTGGTGGGCAACATTCCTGCTTCCAAGCCGGAATCTCTGGGTTCTGGGCACCCCGGGATGTGATGGCCAAGGAAGTTCCTCCTTCCCAGCCATTCATCGTCCTGACTTGGAAATATATCGGCTGTTCCTTCACCGTCGCTGGATCAAAATGCTGGATCTCCCTCCCTAACAGCAATGTGGATGTACCTACACTACAAGGACTGCGCCACCTTCTCAAGGGGCAATTAGGGATGGGCAATAAATGCTGATCTAGCCAGTGGCGTCCCTTGAATGAACAAAATAAGCAGAGTGTTATCAAGCAGAAGTTGGCACTGGGTCAAATGGGGAACGATGAGGATGGTGGTCAAAGGTCTGACAGAGGTAAGCCTTAGCGAGGTGTCCGAGAGGAGGAGGGAGAGGTACAGAGGCAGAGATGCGAGGAGCAGGAATTTGAGGCCTTGGGGCTGAGGCAGGCGAATCATGGCCACTAAATCTGGGGATGTGCAAGAGACCGGAATCAAAGAGTGCAGAGATCCCAGAGGCTTGATAGGGTAGGTGCTGAGAGGTTGTTTCCCCTGGTGGGAGAGTCTAGGACCACAGGGTGTAATCTCAGAGTAAGGGGGGTCACCCATTGAGGACAGAGGTGAGGAGGAATTTCTTCTCTCAAAAGGGCAGTGAATCTGTAAGAGATTGAATTGGAGAATTGTCAGAGAGTTTAAAAGAGTTAGAATGAAATTTTCGGAGCATAGAACGAGAGTAAAAGATAGAATTAGAACGTCCGCTGGGCACAGCTTGCAAGAAGTCACCTCGCTCCGACGCCATCTTGAATCTGTGGAATTCTTTACCGCAAAGGCCTGTAGAGGCTGGGTCATTATGGTACGTTCAAGGCTGAGATAGACAGATTTTTAATCAGTAAAGGAATCAAGGGGGGGGAAACTGGAGTTGAGAGTTATCACATCAGCCATGAACTGATGGGCCGAATGGCCGATTTCTGCTCCTATGTCTCATGGAGGGCTGTAGTCCTGGAGATTGCCACAGAGATTTGATTTGATTTGAGTTAATTTATTATTGTCATATGTATTGGGATACAGTGAAAAATATTGTTTCTTGCGCTCTATACAGACAAAGCATGCTGTTCATAGAGTACATAGGGGAGAAGGAAAGGAGAGGGTGCAGAATGTAGTGTTACAGTCACAGCGAGGGTGTAGAGAAAGATCAACTTAGTGCGAGGTAAGTCCATTCAAAAGTCTGATGGCAGCAGGGAAGAAGCTGTTCTTGAGTCGGTTGGTACGTGACCTCAGACTTTTGTATTTTTTTCCCGATGGAAGAAGGTGGAAGAAAGAATGTGCAGGGTGAGTGGGATCCTTGATTACGTTGGCTGCTTTCCTGAGGGAACTGTAGATGGAGGCAATGGATGGGAGGCTGCTTTGCGTGATGGACTGGGCTTTGTTCATAACTTTGTAATTCCTTGCGGTCTTGGGCAGAGCAGGAGCCATACCAAGCTGTGATACAACCAGAAAGAATGCTTTCTATGGTGCACCTGTAAAAGTTGATGAGAGTCGTAGCCGATAGAGAGGTGCGGTCTTGGAATGAAACAAGAATTTCAGTTAAAATCAGTTAAATCCTTTTGATTACATTTAAAAAAAATAAGTTTGTGTTGATTCTGTCGTGTGGAACAAAATGCTGCATTTGTCAAAGGGTAACCAAAAATTAATTGAGTGCGTGACACAATCAGCCTTAATTAACACTGCAGGAAAATTAACCAACTTTTAACTCACACTCATTGAGGTCGAAGAGGTTTACAGCATGGAAACAGGCCCTTCGGCCCAACTTGTCAATGCAGCCCCCTTTTTTTAACGACTATGTTAGTCCCAATTGCCCGTGTTTGGCCCATATCCCTCTATATCCCTCTAAAATAGACAGTTACATGGGTAAGATTGGTATAGAGGGATATGGGCCAAGCTCCACTCACTAAATCCTATGTCTGAGCTGTGTGAGTGGCTTCACTCTCGATTCTGCTTTTATCTGCGATATGGAAGGACTACGGGGGAAAAAAGAATAATTTCTGGGATCGATTCGATTCTACAGCCCTAAATGAACCCAGGAGGCCCAGTTGTGAAATGCTGGAGGCAGATGGTGAAGGAACCCACGTCACACGTTGGCAAGAAAGCTTTCCTCAGATCCAGGCTGCACGAGGACTGTGTCTAATATGGAACAGAGGTTTAATCCAACTTCCGTCTTACACGCACTTTATCGAACACCAAGATGTTTTGGAATGTTTCCGAGCGCACATATTATTTTCTTCAGGGATTACAGCACCATCTGTTTGGTTTGATGTTTTGTTTCGGATATCAATGCCAGTAGCTGAGATTCAGCACCAGGCTCACAGAGCTATTTTTGGGAGAGGGGAAAGGTTACCCCCATCGGAGTGCGCCGTCAGAAGACTGGAGTCCTGTCGTCAGGGGAGGAAACTGATTCCCGATCATCGCAGTTCCCTCTTTCGCAGCGTTTGCCAGCAGATGAAATCCTTCCCCAAAACTCTGGGGATGAACCGTTAAAAAAAAACTGATGACTGTAGTCCAAAGGCAAAACTCTGCAGATGCCGGAAATCAGAAATGAAATTGCTGGAAATGTCCAGCTGGTCAGGTAGCATCTGAGAAGCAAAAACAAAACAAAAAGTTAACATTACAGGACGATGACGACAACAACTTATATTTTTATATAGGGGCGGCACAGCGGCACGTGGTTAGCACTGCTGCCTCACAGCACCAAGGACCCGGGTTCAATTCCAGCCTGGGGTCACTGTCTGTGCAGAGTCTGCACGTTCTCCCCGTGTCTGCGTGGGTTTCCTCCGAGTGATCCGGTTTCCTCCCGCACTCCAAAGATCATAGAATCATAGAAACCCTACAGTGCAGAAAGAGGCCATTCGGCCTATCGAGTCTGCACCGACCACAAACCCACCCAGGCCCTACCCCCATATCCCTACATATTTTACCCATTAATCCCTCTAACCTATGCGTCTCAGGACACTAGGGGCAATTTTAGCATGGCCAATCAACCTAACCCGCACATCTTTGGACTGTGCGGGTTAGGTTGATTGGCCATACTAAATTGACCCTAGTGTCAGGGGGATTAGCAGGGTAAGTGTGTGGGGTTTCGGGAATGGGGTCTGGGTGGGATTGTGGTTGGTGAAGTCTCGATGGGCCTAGGATTCTTTGGATTCCATGGATGAAGCACCTTTCAGGTAATGAAAGCTTCACTGGAGGATGAGAAAACAATATTAGACAGTGAACCATTTAAGATGGTATTAGGGCAGATGGCCCTAATCAAAAAAGTAAGTTTTAGGGATTGTCCTGGAAAAGAATAGAATCATAGAATCCCTACAGTACAGAAGGAGGCCATTCAACCCCTTGAGTCTGTACCAACCACAATCCCACCCTATTACTGTAACCCCACACATTTACCCTGCCAATCCCCCTGACACTAGGGTCAATTTAGCACGGCCAATCACCCGAACCCGCACACCTTTGGAGTGTGGGAGGAAACCAGAACACCCAGAGGAAACCCACGCAGACACCGGGAGAACGTGCAACCTCCACACAGACAGTGACTCGAGGCCGGAATTGAACCTTGGCCCCTGGCGCTGTGAGGCAGCAGTACTAACCACTGTGCCACCGTGCCGCCCTAAAATACTTTAAGAAGGAAGAACAGTGCAGAGGCAGGCAACCCCTCGGCTGCCCCAGTCCCTATATATCTTCTAACTGTCTTCTGACTCAGGGATGACTCCACCCCCTGGGGTGATGACCCAATCTTAGTCCCAATTCGTCCCTCAAGCCAGGTGACCCTCTTCTGCTGTGTTGCCCTTGAAGGGACAATCACCAGAATAGCTCAGCGTCAAATGTTGTTTGATGATGTTCCTGTGAAGCATAGCATCATAGAATCCCTACAGCGCAGAAGGAGGCCATTCGGCCCATCAAGTCTGCACCGACCATAATCCCACCCTGGCCTTATCCCTGTAACTCTACGTATTTACTCTGTTAATCCCCTTGATGCTAAAGGGCAATTTAGCTTGGCCAGTCCACCTAACCTGCACATCTTTGGACCTCAGCAGCTTAGGTCAATCTATTATGTTAAAGTAAGTAGTCACACAATACGAGATTAAAATCCAACAGGTTTATTTGGTAGCACAAGCTTTCGGAGCGCCGCCCCTTCATCAGGTGAGTGCAGGATTTGTTTCACAAACAGGGCATATATAGACACAAACTCAATTACAAGATAATGGTTGGAATGCGAGTCCTTTCGGAATCTTGTCTGCTTTCTTGCATCTTTGTAGAAACTTGATGTCTGTGTCGATATGCGCGATCTGCTTGGAGATCCTCTCCTCTTGTTACTATGCCACTATGTTAAAGGTGCTATATTAATGCAGGGTTTTGATCTTCTTGTTGCATCATGCATTGTGGGGTCTGGCTCAGGAAACCTGTCCGTCAAAGGCTGAAGTGTCACAACAATATTCAAACCACTCAAATGTGACTTCCGAACATCTCCCAGACGCCACTGCAGACTATACCATCTTATTGGGCAAATTACTTGGGGGTGAGCTGTGGGCAGAAGTCCGATTAAAGGGAAGATGATTAAAACCGTTAGTTCAACGTTGATAGTGCAGCCTTGGCTTTTATTCCAGATTGGAAATTCCTCATGATTTATTGCATTTCACACTTCCTGTCAAAGGTTTACAGTTTAACAAAATACACTTCCAAATATGCCTGTGTGGGATGACAGCGTTTCAATTAAAACACGCAGCAGGAAAGGAATCCCTGCTCTTGGAGCGTTTCAACCTTTATCGCATTTCAGACCAGTTAACCTCCTGAACCTTTTATGTTCCAGTTCTCAGTTATCTGGAAATAGTCATTACGCCCCGCAGAAATAAGTAATATAGGTCGAGTATCCTTTAAAGTTTATTTATTAATGTCACAAGTAGGTGTACATTAACGCTGCAATGAAGTTACTATGAAAATCCCCTAGTCGCCACACTCCGGTGCCTGTTCGGGTACACTGAGGGAGAATTTAGCACGGCCAATGCACCCTAACCAGCACGTCTTTCGGACTGTGGGAGGAAACCGGAGCACCCGGAGGAAACCCACGCAGACACGGGGAGAATTCTTCTGGTGCGCTCGGTAACTGCATCATGAATGTCTTCAGAAGGAACAGGCTTTCAATTTTGAAATGTTCCATGAAAGTGGAGGTCATGAAGAAATAGAGGGAATGACGGAGAAAGAGTGGTGGAGAAAGAGAGAGTGGTGGAGAAAGAGAGAGTGGTGGAGAAAGAGAGGGCGTGATGGAGAAAGAGAGGGTGGTGGAGAAAGAGAGGGCGTGATGGAGAAAGAGAGGGTGGTGGAGAAAGAGTGAGAGAGACTGAGAATGAGAGATCAATGAAGAAACAGAATGTGTTTATTTATTAGTCATAAGTAGGCTGACATTAACACTGCAATGAAGTTACTGTGAAAATCCCCTAGTTGCCACACTCTGGCACCTGTTCGGGTACACTGAGGGAGAATTTAGCACGGCCAATGCACCCTAACCAACATATCTTTGGACTGTGGGAGGAAACCGGAGCACCCGGAGGAAACCCACGCAGACACGAGGAGAATGTGCAGACTCCGCACAGACAGTGACCCAAGCCGGGAATCGAACCCGGGTCTGTGGCGCTGTGAAACAGCAGTGCTAAGCGCTGTGCCATCGTGTTGCCCCCATTGTATCTAAAATCCTCAGAGCCAATTGCATTTGGATTTCAGACAATTTTGTTTTGCGGATACCCAATGCTGGGGGCGATTTTCCTGCCCCACTCCACTCCTCGTGCAGCGTAACAGGGCGAGAAATGTCACGGGGAGGCCAATAACGGGAATCGGGCCCAGCGCCTGAGAAACAAGAGCATTGATTAATTACTGCTAATTATTTCATCAAACCATTGGGCAGAAATTCAAGGCACTTTCTCTTGAAACAATTTTATTAATTACTTTCGGGATTTTACATCTGATAAATTGATGAGGAAAATAATAATCCCGTTTATAAATTGTATCCCTAGTTTTTAAGATAGGAAAATTAATTTGGAATAGTTTTGGGTGGTGAGGATTTAGATTGTATTTTGATTATTATTCAGTAAATCCAATATGTAAATTGTGTTTAATATATTAGAGGCTTGTCCAGGAATATTTAATTTTGGTTGCCATCTTTCCGGGCTACTTTCATCAGCGGGGGGAGGTGGGGGGGGGGGCGAGGGGTGGTGGGGGGGGGGGGATGGGGGGGGGGGTGGGGGGGGGCAGTGTGAGGCTGATTTTAATATTCATGACTTAATTAAAACCTGTTTAGCGAGCTTGGGACGCAATTATCCGTGCTTACTTAGGTTCCCAACCTTGCTGGTGGAGTTCCACGCCATTGATTTGATTTGATTTATTGTTGTCACATGTATTGACATACAGTGAAAAGTATTGTTTCTTGTGCGCTATACAGACAAAGCATACCGTTCATAGAGAGGGAAAGGAGAGAGTGCAGAAGGTAGTGTTACAGTCATAGCGAGGGTGTAGAGAAAGATCAACTTAATGCGAGGTAGGTCCATTCAAAAGTCTGACAGCAGCAGGGAAGAAGCTGTTCTTGAGTCAGTTGGTACGTGACCTGACTTTTGTATCTTTTTCCCGACGGAAGAAGGTGGAAGAGAGAATGTCCGGGGTGAGTGGGTTATGCTGGCTGCTTTTCCGAGGCAGCGGGAAGTGTAGACAGAGTCAATGGATGGGAGGCTGGTTTGCGTGATGGATTGGGCTACATTCACAACCCTTTGTAGATTCTTTGGGGATCACATATGGACCCCAGTAACAGGGATCAGGTGTAATGGCCTCGCTGGTGGGAACGGAGGTCATTGAGGCCCACCCCTCGAGGGTCGGGGGCAAGGGTCAGATGGGGGGGCGGAGCCTGACAGGGGTGAAGGTAGGAGGGGAGGAAAGGGGAGGAATTCTGCATTGGGAGGTGGGAGCTGGTGGTGGGCTTGGTGATGGAGGTGGGGGAGGGGGGCCGGCGATCAGAGGTGGGGGAGGGGGGCCATGTCAACCAATCTCGCAGCATACTGGGTGGTCGATGCAGTCCCGATGGGCGCCTGGGCACTCGGATTCCGGCCTGTCCAGCGGGATTAGCCTCTGCACTCCCCGATTGCCGTGAACCTCCATTGCCGTAAGTGATCAAAACTCAACTTACCCAAAAAACGGGCGGGAAAATGGGAGGATACTTAGAATCACTTTGGAAAAATCGCTCCCACAAACTTAAATTACAACCACCCAAGCTTAGGCTAATGATAATAAAATTACTACAAAAGTAAGATAAGACTTACCAGTCTTAGTAGGATAAGACTGGGTCACAGTCTGAGGATTCGAGGTAGACCATTTAGGAAGGAGGTGAGGAGACATTTCTTCACCCAAAGAGTGGTGAGTCTGTGGAATTCATTACCACAGGAAGTAGTTGATGCCAAAACATTGAATGTATTGAAGAGGCGGCTGGATATAGCACTTGGGGTGAATGGGATCAAAGGCTATGGGGAGAAAGCAGGATTAGGCTATTGAGTTCGACGATCAGTCATGATCGTGATGAATGGTGGAACAGGCTCGAAGGGCCGAATGGCCTCCTCCTGCTCCTATCTTCTATGCTTCTATGATGTATCACTGAACAAAAAATACAGGAAAAACATGTTGTATTAATAGAACGGCATGTCTGTGTGGAGTCTGCACACTCTCCCCGTGTCTGCTTGGGTTTCCTCCGAGTGCTCTGGTTTCCTCTCACAGTCCAAAGATGTGTGAGTTAGGTGGATTGGCCGTGCTATATTGTTCCTTAGTGTCAGGGGGACTAGCTAGGGTAAATGCATGGGGTTATGGGGATAGGGCCTGGGTGGGATTGTTGTCGGTGCAGACTCGATGGGCCGAATGGCATCCTTACGCACTGTAGGGATTCTATGATTCTATGAATTTGTTACTGAATGGACAAACAGGCCAATTATTGTGTACTATAGTCTAATCAAAATTATACCCGACAATCTTGTAATAGAACGTGTGACACTTTGTGTTGGGCCGATTTACTGCATTAGGCTTGGAATTTTTCTCATGTTTCCACTGAGAAATCAGGAATTTTACTAATGTTTCTACATGTGCGGGAAATAAAACTGGAGGTCACCTGTATGGGCGGCATGGTGGCACAGTGGTTAGCACTGCTGCCTCACAGCGCCAGGGACTTGGGTTCAATTCACGGCTTGTGCCACTGTCTGTGCGCAGTCTGCATGTTCTCCCCGTGTCTGCGTGGGTTTCCTCCGGGTGCTCCGGTTTCCTCTCACAGTCCGAAAGATGTGCAGCTTAGGTGGATTGGCCAAGCTAAATTGCCCCTTAGTGTCCAAAGATGTGTAGGTTAGGGGGATTAGTGGGGTAAATATGTGGGGTTACGGGGATAGGACCTGGGTGAGATGCTCTGCCAGAGAGTCAGTGCAGACTTGATGGGCTGCATGGCCTCCTTCTGCACTGTGGGAATTCTATGATTCTACCTTGGAAAATTTGAGGATTAAAAATGATAATGAGCTGATCTCCAGAACTGTAACTGGTCAGACAGCGAAACTCTTTCCAAAATAAACAGGGGGCGGGATGCTACACGATGCCCCAACCTGGAAATAATTGTTTGGGTCAACATCACATGCGCGCGATTAAAGTGTATCTTCAGCAGCTTGTGTGATAAGCAAATGCAGAGAGTTCGTTCAACTCGCTGAAAAATGTTAAGGAAGATAAATTATCAATAAAACTGCACCTCCACGGATTTGAGAACATTTAGGTCAGGAGGCCTTATTCCAATGAAATAAAACAGCACAAATGATAATGTAGATAGATCATTTTAAACAGATTCAAAAACAAACACATCATAGAATCCCGACAGTGCAGAAGGAGGCCATTCAGCCCATTGAGCCTGCACCGACCACAATCCCACCCAGGCCCGATCCCTGCAACCCCACGTATTTACTCCAGCTAGTCCCCCTGACACTAAGGGACAATTTAGCACGGCCAATCCACCTAACCTATATATGTTTGGACTGTGGGAGGAAACCGGAGCACCCGGAGGAAACCCACGCAGACACGGGAAGAACGTGCAAAGTCCACACAGACAGTGACCCAAGCCAGGAATTGAACCCGGGTCCCTGGTGCTGTGAGGCAGCAGTGCTAACCACTGTGCTACCGTGCTGCCCATTGAGGGTGATCATGTGACCTTATCTGTGAGAAGTAGCATTGATGTAGGAAGTTAATATATTGAATGGACCCCAAAGATTAATCGGGGAAGTTGAAATTGAAAATCTACTTGCTCTGTACGTTTGGATTGATTAATTATGGCTTCTGTCAATAGAATGTGACCTACTTACCTCAATAGCCAGGACAGGATTTTCCCAGCAGCCTTCAGGATTCCATTGTCAGCTTCAAATCGGCATCAAAACATGCATGAGTTTCGCCAAATTGGCCAATCAATGGCCGGAGGCAGGTTCGACATCCAATGGAAGATGGTGGACAGACTCTGGAAGCTGGGTAGTCAAGGTGAGGCCTTTAGAACAACAGGAAGTTGCCATGTCAGGTGACCAAGGGTCACGAGCCCCAAGATGGAGGCTCCCTCTCTCAAAAATTCTTACATCTGAAAATGAGAAATGGCCTTTATATCAGACATTTCCTCACCGTTGCTGGGTTATAAACCTGGAGTTCCCCCAACCCCCTCCAAACAGCACTGTGGATGGACTTACACCACAGGGACTGCAGCGGGTTCAAGAAGGCGGCTCACCAACACCTTCTCAAGGGCGATTAGGGATGGGCAATAAATGCTGACCCAGCCAGCGATGCCCACACCCCAGGAATGAATGAGAAGAAAGATGCTCAACTGATGAGAACTCATGTTGTGAAACATAGCCCAATCCATCACGCAAACCAGCCTCCCATCCATTGACTCTGTCTACACTTCCCGCTGCCTCGGAAAAGCAGCCAGTGTAATCAAGGACCCAACGCACCCCGGACATTCTCTCTTCCACCTTCTTCCCTCAGGAAAAAGACGCAAAAGTCTGAGGTCACGTACCAACCGACTCAAGAACAGCTTCTTCCCTGCTGCTGTCAGACATTCAAATGGACCTTCCTTATATTAAACTGATCTTTCTCTACACCCTAGACTACACTGTAACACTACATTCTGCACTCTCTCCTTTCCTTCTCCCCTATGTACTCTATGAACAGTATGTTTTGTCTGTATAGCGCACAAGAAACAATACTTTTCACTGTATCCCAATACATGTGACAACAACAAGTCAACCCAATCCATCACACAAACCAGCCTCCCATCCACTGACTCTCCTTTCCTTCTCTATGAATGGTATGCTTTGTACAGCGCGCAAGAAACAATACTTTTCACTGTATACTAATACACACGACGATAATAAATCAAATCAAATGAAATCAAACATGTTTCTATTCTTGGGGCTAAAGGGATCAAGGGATATGGGGGAAAGGGGGATCAGGATATTGAATTTGATGATCAGCCATGATCATAATGAATAGCAGAGCAGGCTCGAAGGGCCGAATGGCCTACTCCTGCTTCTAGTTTGTATGTTTCATAGATCATAGAATCCTATAGTGCAGAAGGAGGCCATTTGGCCCATTGAGTCTGCACCGACCACAATCCCACCCAGGCCCTATCCCAGTGGTTCCCAAAGGGTGCGGCGCGCCACACTTTGTGGCGAGACAGGATGGCAAGTGTGGCGGGAAGATTCAAGGACAATCAAAGAAACATTTAAACATGGTTTAGATATTCTTCCAAAGTGATAGCAAGAGCATCAAGTGATGCTGAGGACGATGTCCCATGATCATAGTATAAAGTAGTTGTGTTCTATGTTGTGAATCAAGCACTGCAAGAGTTGTTTCTTTTTAACTGTATTTCTTATCAATAAAAAATTCGGTGTGGCGCGAGCAAATTTTTATTCCGAAAGTGCGGCCCAGTAAAAAAAGTTTGGGAACCACTGCTCTATCCCCATAATGCCATGCATTTACCCTAGCTAGCCTCCCCTGACACTAAGGGGCAATTTAGCATGGCCAATCCACCTAACCCGCACATCTTTGGACTGTGGGAGGAAACCGGAGCACCCGGAGGAAATGCATGCAGACACGGAGGGATCCCTTCAGCGACCCAAGCTGGGATTCGAACCCGGGACCCTGGCACTGTGGGACAGCAGTGCTAACCACTGTGCCGCCGTGCCACCCTGAATCACAATCAAACCAAATCACATGGCTTAATGAAGGCAGCAAATTAAAAATAATAGAAATTAAAAACTATACAGTTACTGACTGGAGGATAACACCTGAAATTGTTGCAATCGCCCATCTGCTGCTCCTGGAACGTAAGAACAATCTGCCTAAGACAAACTGTGACAGATGTACTCCTGTTCGCTCTGTTGTGTTGAAGATTGGCCGCGGTGCAAACAGCCTCGGTAAGATATGAATATTCCGCACAGAAACACGTGTCCGTGGGGAGTGGAGTCTGCCACAGGCCAGCGAGACGGCAATTTACCATCACCACCCGTTCCTGCACCTTGAAGGCCAAAGGTGAACCTCATCCCAGCAGCCCTCCAGCTAGCTGGAGTTCTCATTAATAAGAGGCCGGAGCGCAAATGAAACCTATTCAGCAGGGCAGGGGAAATAAGAGTTGAATTCTAAGTGCCCTGGCAAAGTGTTGAATGTACAGCGAACCTGAGCTGGGAGGGTTTAGTAAATCAGAGACCTACTTAAGAAAACCTACTGTAAAAAATCCTGAGCTTCCATTTTTCTCTGTTGTTATGGGGACAGGCATTGCTGACAAGCTACTCTGGCCCTTGGGTAGGTTGCAAAGGTCCCCCACATTAATATTTTTTCTCCTTCATCACAAGGCCTGTGACAGAACAATTTTTTTTAATATCCCTGCCTCGCAGTTTCTGAAATAGGTCTTAGTCGAGATTTATTTTTCTTCCAAGGAATCAATCCAGTCAATGATGAGGAATGGCTGCTGCTACCGAGGGCGGTTGGGAGCTATTCTTCTCCGCCGGCCCCATCACACTCTGCCAGAATCCCTTCAGGCCTCTGAACGTTTAATCTAAAGGGGTAATTCTTTCCGACTTTGCGTTTCTCACCAAAATTACTCCGGAATTTTCCATACATGTTTTAACTCCCTCCGAGAGCGGAGGACTTGACATTTGACAAAATTGGACATCACTTCTTTAATAATAAATTGTTTGCACAGAGCATGTTGAGAGGGAATTCAGCAGTGATTTGAGGAGACGATCTTCAGCTGACTTGCACGTAATTTTACACAAAGGAAAATCACCTTTATTTTCCTCTGTTAGGTTTTGTTGTTTAGATCTGTTTTTCTTTCAGACGGGGGGAGGAATTTGATTTGATTTGATTTATTATTGTCACATGTACAGTGAAAAGTATTGTTTCTTGCGCGCTATACAGACAAAGCATACCATTCATAGAGAAGGAAGCGAGAGTGCAGAATGTAGTGTTACAGTCATAGCTAGGGTGTAGAGAAAGATCAACTTAATGTGAGGTAGGTCCATTCAAAAGTCCGATGGCAACAGGGAAGAAGTTGTTTTTGAGTCGGTTGGTACGTGACCTCAAACTTTTTTATCTTTTTCCTGATGGAAGAAGGTGGAAGAGAGAATGTCCGGGGTGTGTGGGGTCCTTGATTATGCCGGCTGCTTTGCCGAGGCAGTGGGAAGTGTAGACAGAGTCAATGGATGGGAGGCTGGTTTGCGTGATGGACTGGGCTACATTCACGACCTTTTGTAGTTTCTTGCGGTCTTGGGCAGAGCAGGAGCCATACCGAGCTGTGATACAACCAGAAAGAATGCTTTCTATGGAGCATCTGTAAAAGTTGGTGAGAGTCGCAGCTGACATGCCAAATTTCCTTCGCCTTCTGAGAAAGTAGAGGTGTTGATGGTCTTATCAGGAATTATCAGGCCAGTGAGTATAATTGGTGTTGAAACAGATAGGAGAAGGGTGCCGGAGAATTGGACGCAAATCCAGAATCCCCAATCAAACTGTATGAAACTTTGGCTGGAATGTTATCGCCGCTCATTCCGGCAGGATTTTCCTGTCCCACTGCAGTGAACGGACATTTGGCTGGATTTGAGCTTGTGTGAAGGGACGGTGCACTTGAGTGCATGGCCAGGTGGAAACAGTACGAGGAACTCTACAAGGCCCCAAGTTTGGGGAGGAGGCCTTTAATCGGGTTCTGTTGCAGCATTGATACGATTGGAAGTGCCTGGGGTTTAGAGAGCTGCTCCTCGGCCTTGAAGGAATCAAAATAGCTGGTTAATTCTTTATGTATTTGGTTTCCTGCCATCTCTCGCCTCCTACATTGCTCGCTAAGTGCAGGAGTAGCTTTGTGATATTCAATGCCTGAAGAGCGGTTACAGGCTCGTGCTCCCTTCCCACGGCGTGTGTGAACAAAAGACACATTCATTGTATTTTCCAGATTCACCATTACGGTTATTAATTCATTTGACAGATCACTGGGATGAAGGGGTTTATTTTATGAGGAACAGGTTGGGCCTCTATCCATGGGAGTTTAAAAGAATGACAAGTGATCTTATTACATAGAAAAATAGAAAATAGGAGCAGGAGGAGGCCATTCGGCCCTTCGAGCCTGCTCCGCCATTCATCACGATCATGGCTGATCGTCCAACTCAATAGCCTAATCCTGCTTTCTCCCCATAACCTTTGATCCCATTCACCCCAAGTGCTATATCCAGCCGCCTCTTGAATACATTCAATGTTTTGGCATCAACTACTTCCTGTGGTAATGAATTCCACAGGCTCACCACTCTTTGGGTGAAGAAATGTCTCCTCATCTCCGTCCTCAATGGTCTACCCCGAACCTTCAGACTGTGATCCCTGGTTCTGGACTCGCCCACCATTGGAAACATCCTCCCTGAACCTACCCTGTCTAGCCCTGTTAGGATTTTATAAGTCTCTATGAGATCCCCCCTCATTCATCTGAACTCCAGTGAAAACAATCCTAACCTCGTCAATCTCTCCTCATACATCAGTCCCGCCACCCCCAGAATCAGCCTGGTAAACCTTCGCTGCACTCCCTCGAGAGCAAGAACGTCCTTCCTCAGAAAAGGAGCCCAAAACTGCGCACAATACTCTTGGTGTGGCCTCACCAAGGCCCTGTGTAATCGCAACAACACATCCCTGCTCCTGTACTCAAAACCTCTCGCAGTGAAGACCAACATAACATTTGCCTTCTGCCTGCTGCACCTGCACGCTTAGCTTATCGAAACATGTAAGATCCTGAGGGAGTTTGACAAGGTGGATGCTTGGAGGAATTTTCCCCCTTGTGGGAGAAACCGGGGTCGGAATTCTCCAGCCGTTCACGCCCCGCTGCTGCTGCCAGCGAGGATGGAGAATTTGGCGCTCCACCAAATCTCCGTTCCCTGCAGCGGGACTGGAGAATCCCGACTGAGAGCGAGGTCGGAGAATTCGGCCCCAGAACGATTTTTAAACACAGTTTAAGAAAAAGGGGTTTCCCCATCAGACGGAGATGAGGAAAAATCTTCTCTCCCAGAGGCTTGTGAGTCTGTTTCCCAGAGAATAGTGGATCCGTTGAGTCATCCATAGGGGTGGCACAGTGGTTAGCACTGCTGCCTCACAGCACCAGAGACCTGGGTTCAATTCCCAGCCTCGGGTCACTATGTGTGCGGAGTTTGCACATTCCACCCATGTCTGCGTGGGTTTCCTCCGGGTGCACCGGTTTCCTCCCACAGTCCGAAAGACGTGCCAGTTAGGTGCATTGGTCGTGCTAAATTCTCCCTCAGTGTGCAAGGTAATGCGCCTTTTATCTCAGTCGAAGAGTTGTACACACACACTGCCATACCACCAGTTCTGACTTTGGGGCAGCACAGTGGCACAGTGGTTAGCACTGCTGCTTCACAGCGCCAGGGACCCAGGTTCGATTCTGGCCTCGAGTCACTATCCGTGCGGAGTTTGCACGTTCTCCCTGTGTCTACGTGGGTTTCCTCCGGGCGCTCCAGTTTCCTCCCTCACTCCAAAAAAAAACATGCGGGTAAGGTTGATAGGCCATGATAAATTGCCCCTTAATGTCAGGGGGATTAGGAGGGTACAATATGTGGGGTTACGGGGATAGGACAGGACCTGGGTGGGATTGTTGTCGATGGGCTGAATGGCCTCCTTCTGCACTGGAGATTCTATGATTCTATTCTCCCCGTGTCTGCGTGCGTTTCCTCTGGTTTCTTCCCACAATTCAAAGATGTGTAGTTTAGGAGGATTGGCCGTGCTAAATTGATCCTAGTGTCAGGGGGATTAGCAGGGTAAATGTGTGAGGTTACGGGAATAGGGTCTGGGCGGGATTGTGACCAGTACAGACTCGATGGGCCAAATGGCCTCCTTCTGTGCTGTAGGGATTCTATGATTTTAACCAACACCAACTGCATCCAGGTAACCAACAATGATGGAAAACACCCCAAGCTGCTTCACAGGGGCAATTACTAAACAAGACTTGACAACAGGCATCGAAGGAGGTGATTGGAGAAGGTGGACCCCGAATTCCAGAACTGAGGGTGCAGGCAGCTGAAGGCATGGCTACTGTGTACACAGCGTGTGTGCAGGGTCTGTGTACATGGAGAGCTCCTGCTGCCTCTGTGTACACAGCGTGTGTGCAGGGTCTGTGTACATGGAGAGCTCCTGCTGCCTCTGTGTACACAGCGTGTGTGCAGGGTCTGTGTACATGGAGAGCTCCTGCTGCCTCTGTGTACACAGCGTGTGTGCGGGAGAGATAAAAACTGGGAAGATTTGATTTGATTTGATTTATTCTTGTCCCATGTATTGGGATACAGTGAAAAGTATTGTTTCTTGCGTGCTGTACAGTCGAGCATACAGTACATAGAGTACAAAGGAGAAGGAAAGGAGAGGATGCAGAACGTAGTGTTACAGTCATAGCTAGGGTGTAGAGAAAGATCAACTTAATGTGTCAGAATAATGGAACCTTGTGATTGCTGTCAATATGAACAAAGAGCAGTACAGCACAGGAACAGGCCCTTCGGCCCTCCAAGCCCGCGCCGATCATGATGCCTGCCTAAACTAAAACCGTATGCACTTACGGAGTCCGTATCCTTCCATTCCCATCCTATTCATGTATCCCTCTAGATGCTTCTTAAATGCCGCTATCGTACCTGCTCCCACCACCTCCCCGGGCAGCGCGTTCCAGACACTCACCACCCTCTGTGTAAAAAACTTGCCTCACACATCTCCTCTAAACTTTTCCCCACGCACCTTAAACCCATGTCCCTGAGTACTTGACTTTTCTACCCTGGGAAAGAACATCTGACTATCCACTCTGTCCATGCCACTCATTAAGAAGTCTCACAACACCAGGTTAAAGTCCAACAGGTTTATTTGGTAACCTGTTGGACGTTAACCTGGTGTTGTGAGACTTCTAACTGTGCTTACCCCAGTCCAACGCCGGCATCTCCACATCATGCCACTCATTGGCCAGAACTTTACTGCTTTGACCGTTCCAGATTTAAACGGTTTGAGAGGGGGTGGAGCAGGTGGAGCAATGTAGAATGTCAAGGATCTGTGGTGAGACCTTCTATTTTTGCACTTTGACCGAATGGCCGGTGTTTGCACGTTCTCCCCGTGTCTGCGTGGGTTTCCTCCAGGTGCTCCGGTTTCCTCCCACAGTCCGAAAGATGTGCGGGTTAGGTGGATTGGATGTGCTCGATTGCCCCTTTGTGTCAGGAGGACCAGCTAGGGTAAATGCATGGGGTTATGCGGATAGGGCCTGGGTGGGATTGTTATTGTTGCAGGCTTGATGGGCCGAATGGCCTCCTTCTGCACTGTAGGGATTCTATTTTCTGATCACTCATGCCAGCAGGAATTTCCCATCCCGCTGAGTAAAGGGAGACTTTACTTGTCAGAAAATTCTCCGTCCTTGCTGCAGTGGGAGCATGGCGGGAACGGGTGGTAAGATCGCGTCCGATATCTTCTCAAGTGCCTTGGTGCCATGTGTTGTTATATAATGTCGCTATGAGGCACCGCGGAACATTTTGTTAAATTAAAAATGCCACACAAATATAAACTCTTGTTGTTGGTGTGGCTTTTTTGGTCAAATTAATCCTCAGTTTATTTTCCATCATCTCGCTTCAGAGATGTATTTGAATCTAGAATTGGCCGTGTCACATTTACATGCGTGGCGAATTCTCCTAACAGTGACTGCTTTGAAAAAGGTAAATGGGTTCATACTTCCATTAAGATAAAAAGCAAGAAATACTTTCTGAACAATTGGAGCAATAGCCTGGCAAAATTGTCAACAGTGAAGGTAAAGTTAAAAGTTTATCTATCAGTCACAGGTAGGCTTACATTAACACTGCAATGAAATTACTGTGAAAATCCCCTAGTGGCCACACTCCAGCGCTTGTTCGGGTACACTGAGAGAGAATTTAGCATGGCCAATGCACCCTAACCAGCATGTCTTTCAGACTGTGGAAGGAAAGTGGAGCAGCCGGAGGAAACTCATGCAGACACGGGGGAGAATGTGGAGATTCCGCACAGACAGTGACGCAAGCCAGGAATTGAACCTGGGTCCCTGGCGCTGTGAGGCAGCACTGCTAACCACTGTGCCACCGTGAAATCTATGCCCTTTGAAATCTATCTCCTGAAATTATCTCTTGAATTCCACTGACAGGACTTGCTTCAGTACCTTTCCTGGTAAGATGTTCTGGAAAATCTGTAAAAAAAAACTTTTCATCTGAATTCTCTTCAAAGGCCTATCTTCTTCATTCTTAGCCTGAGTACTTGCTTGTTGAAGCTTGGGGAACTGTAGGAGTTAGATAAATTGATTGCACAGTAGATTCTAATCCAGAAAAGTCTAAGTTAATTCACGATAGAAAGGGCTTGTCTGATTGCCTATCATTCATTGAAAGGATCCAATCGATGGGGCTATTGTCAAGAAGATTAATGAAGTGTAGGCATGCAGCTGAAGGACATCTTGTTGAAATGTCCAAACAGATTATCCTAACCTTGCTTAACACGCTGGTAAGGTCGAACTGAAATATTTACTATGGGCCATTTGGGCACCTTCAAGTAGAGAAAGGAACCTGCATCTTCCCAAATGATCCAACAATTTTGATTTGATTTGATTTGTTATTGTCACATGTATTAACATACAGTGAAAAGTATTGTTTCTTGCACGCGATATAGACAAAGCATACCATTCATAGAGAAGGAAACGAGAGAGTGCAGAATGTAGTGTTACAGTCATAGCTAGGGTGTAGAGAAAGATCAACTTAGTGCAAGGTAAGTCCATTCAAAAGTCTGACAGCAGCAGGGAAGAACCTGTTCTTGAGTCGGTTGGTACGTGACCTCAGACTTTGTATCTTTTTCCCGACAGAAGAAGGTGGAAGAGAGAATGTCCGGGGTGTGTGGGGTCTTTGATTATGCTGGCTGCTTTTCCGAGGCATCTGTAAACGTTGGTGAGAGTCATAGCTGACATGCCAAATTTCCTTAGTCTTTGGAGAAAGTAGAGGCGTTGATGGTCTTTCTTAACTATTCTGGATCATCTACCAACCGACTCATAAACAGCTTCTCCCCTGCTGCCATCAGATTTCTGAATTGACCTACCTTGCATTAAGTTGGGGTGGCACAGTGGTTAGCACTGCTGCTTCACAGCGCCAGGGACCTGGGTTCGATTCCCGGCTTGGGTCACTGTCTGTGCGGAGTCTGCACCTTCTCCCCGTGTCTGCATGGGTTTCCTCCGGGTGCTCCGGTTTCCTCCCACAGTCTGAAAGACGTGCTGGTTTAGGTGCATTGGCCATGCTAAATTCTCCCTCAGTGTACCCAAACAGGCAGCGGAGTGTGGCGACTAGGGGATTTTCACAGTAACTTCATTGCAGTGTTAATGTAAGCCGAGTTGTGACACTAATAAATAAACTTTAAACAATCCGCTAAGGTCTGATGGAGGGATGCACATCCACTCTGCTTATCTCATGTTGGAGGGTTTTCTTTATTCTTCCATGGGATGTTGGCATCATTTGTAAAGCCAGCATTGTTTCCCATCCTTAATTACCCTGGAACTGAAGAGCTATCCACATTGCTGTGGCTCTGGAGTCACATGTAGGCCCAGACCAGGTAAGGACGGCAGATTTCCTTCCCTAAAGGACATGAGTGAATCAGATAGGCTTTTGCAAAACTTGGTGATAGATTTGGAAGGGCACTTGCAGGCGGTGGTGGTGTTCCCCTGCATTTAATGTCCTTCTCCCAGGTGGTCACAGGTTTGGAAGGTGCTTTCAAAGGAGCCTCAGTGAGTTGTTGCGGTGCTTGGAGATAATACACACAGCTGCCGTGTGTGACTGTGACATTCTGCACTCTCTCCTTTCCTTCTCTATGAACGGTATGCTTTGTCTGTATAGCGCGCAAGAAACAATACTTTTCACAGTATCCCAATACACGTGACAATAATAAACCAAATCAAATCAAATCAAATCAAAACTCCCCTTAGTTAAAAAAAGTTTATTTATTAATGTCACAAAATCGACTGGCTTTGGATTACCTGTTAACCTCACAGGGAGGAACGTGCGCCATTGTAGGTCAGGAATGCTGTACTTATATCCCAGATGCCTCTGAAAATATCACCAACCTGGCCGACCATATTAAGAGACATGCTGATCAAATTCAAGAGATTGGCCGTGAATTTCATGATTGTGACCCACCGGGTTGGTTAGGATGGCTGGGTCACAGATTATTTGATTGGGTCTTTAAGGCCTTCGTGTTACTCCTACTACTACTGATACTGGGGATAGGATTGCTTGGTTGCTTGTGCAAATGCATTTTTAATCGGGTCATGGATATACCTATTTAATTAGTTGTCATGGTATGACAAAAGGAGGGAATGTGAAGTTGTACGAACTAAGGAATAGCACGATGGGAAATTGGTTAGCTATTTGGTACAATATAAGCAAGGCTGACTCCGCATAACTGGAGTAAGCCAGAGGTCCCGTGTCAAGGAGTGCGAACATCCTATTGACTTCCATAGCATGCGCTCAGAATCAGTGGCGTCCTTCTGTAATGGTTGAACCTCAGTTAATTCTGGCATGCCCTTCGTTCCTAATGCAGGTACCCGATTTAGAGCCTGATTACCCCCAGTGGGAACAATCACAGAGGCCGATACAGCTGCCGCCTTAGCAGCTGAATCAGCACGGGTATTCCCTAATTGCACAGGAGTGTCCCCCTTCATGTGTGCAGCACATTTAATAACAGCCAATTGACGAGGAAGCGGAACAGCATCGAGGAGATTTTTAACCCAAAGAGAGGGGTCAACCCCTCCTCTTCCTCCGTATCGCCTGAATCGGGAAACAGCGACATGCCAGAGCAACTGGGAGGATCCTCCTGTTGTTTAACCTGATGGGCTAGTCCAACCTGCCTATCACCCAATGCTTTCTCATCCCTACCCTATCGTTTCGTCTCATGATGCTTTGTATCCCAAAGTTCACATTCCAATTTTAAAGTTTCTTAATCCTTTGGTTTCCCATCCACACATTAATCAATCCCTTTTTTACGGGCGTTATTCCTCCAACTCATTAATAGCGATTGTTCGTGGTGCCTAGTCGACTCTTTTTTCCATTTTGAAATTAAAGTTTTCCACTTGGAACCTGCATTTTTTGTCCAAATAGCTTTTTCTGCTGCAGTACAATTATCCAAGTTCCATGTGCCGCCGAGTGGCCAAATATCGTGACCCAATTTACTGTTTAATGCGGCACTTAATCAATGTAAATTACATTCCTGAGCGGGGGTCTCAGAACACATAAAAAGCAAAGGAGTATTGCCCCCTGTTTTGTCTGAACTCTGTCCCATAACGTCAGTATACTGTGCCCCTGGCAAAAATGTTAATAAAAAGAATTCCTGGTACCAAAGTCAAATCACAGGGTCCCTGACCCAGACTATTCAAATCACAGGGTCCCTGACCCAGACTATTCAAATCACAGGGTCCCTGACCCAAACTAAGCCTGTGTAACCCGGATCCGGATGTAAAACGAGATCAAGGGGTCCCTGAACCTAGGCTAGCCACAATCGGGTCCCAGACCCTAAACATTCTATCGGGTCCCTGACCCGAAATACTCTACTCACAGTCCAATTTAGATTCGAATACCGTCACCTGTTAGTGTCCTCCGTCAGGGACGAGGGGTCGTAGCACCGATCCGAGAAAGAGAGAGAGAGACCAAGGTGAATCTTACCTTGTGCCGGTGTCCATCTCTTCCCTCTGGGTCGTGGCTCAATCACTTCTTCAGTCCCCCACGGAATTCACTCAGGGTATTGGTTTCTGCTTCGCAGCGCCAAATGTTGAAGTGGAAACTTTCCTGCTTCTTGACTGTGATAGAAAAACTCAACAAAGTTCGTTCAGACAAAATAACTTAGTCTTTATTTACGGAAGACTGCATGCAGTTTGGGCTGAAAACTTGAGTTGAGAGCAGTTGGTACACCTTGCTAATTCCTCCTCAAGTCCGCCATTACACAAAGAATCAGTTCAGTATTTATACATAGTCATTATCAGTTTGCGTGACCAGAGCTTATTCTGGAATTCGATCAGTAATGGAATCATAAGCAATATCATTAATCATGGCACAACTTGCTGACCTCCTAGAACTCTTTGTCTCATCATTCATACCCTTATCTTGTCCTTTGATATAACAGAAGAAGGTCTGTGACTCCTTCATCCCTGACCTTATCTTGTCTTATTCATACAGCCTTAAGTTATATGGAATCAGCCTTGCTTATATTGTATCAAATAGCTAACCAATTTTCCCATCATGCTATTCCTTAGTTCGTACAACTTCACACCACTGCCGATTAATGCTGAAATGAAGACTAAACAAGATAGGGAATTGTAACGCCAATCCAGAGAGATTGGAGACTTTTTTCGATGGGTGGGGGAGCTGAAATCAGATTAAAATGAAATAAAGATAGATGACGGCAAATCTACTGAGTTCAGAGCTCTCGTGATGTTCTGTCACCTGCTGGAAGCTGAGTACTTCAGTCCCCGAAAAGGGCTCCAACTTAAAACATAACAAACCCATTAAAGTGTGCAATTACTGGACCGAGAAGCAGCTTTAACTGAATAAACCGGCAATTATCTCTCAGTCTGATGCCCGCAAATGTTTACCAAACCATTTCCAGGGCCTAATATTGAATTTCAATTAATCGCTTTGTTCCCCAAGCTCTTGTTATATCAGTGACAGCCACACGATAGAACTGGGAAAGATATCACTGCTAAAAGCACCTTTATTGGCACTTGCTTCCTTGCTGGGAAGTTGGTCTTTTCATCTCGCTGTAAGGTTGTCTAATCATGATCCAGTAAGTTGTGTAATTCAAAACAAGAACCTGAAGAACCAGCCGAGGATTTATCTTCGTACGTTAGAAAGGAAAAGAATCATGCTTAAAGCCACCTAATTTACATCTTAAAGGAACAGTTTTTCTATCTCCGAACCATTCGGAGAAATTATTTGATTTGATTTATTATTGTCACGTGCATGACTAAACAGTGAAAAGTATTGTTCGTAAGTTCATGAGATATAGGAGCAGAATTAGGCCATTCAGCCCATCGAGTCCGTTCCGCCATTCGATCATGGCTGATATGCTCCTCATCCCCATTTTCCTGCCTTCTCCCCATAACCCTTCAACCCATTACCAATTAAAAATCTAACTGCTCCTTAAATTTACTCACTGTCCCAGCATCCACCGCACTTTGGGGTAGTGAATTCCACAGATTCACAACCCTTTGGGAGAAGTAGTTTCTCCTCAACTCTGTTTTAAATTTGCTGCCCCTTATCCTAAGACCTCTCGGCCCAGAATGCCCCACAAGAGGAAGCATCCGCTCCACGTCTACTTTATCCATACCTTTTATCATCTTGTATACCTCAATTTGTTCTTCCCTCATTCTTCTGTGTTGTTTCTTACACATTATATAGACAAAGCATACCGTACACAGAGAAGGAAAGGAGAGAGTGCAGAATGTAGTGTTACAGTCATAACTCGGGTGTAGAGAAAGATCAACTTAATATAAGGTAAGCCCATTCAAAAGTCTGATGGTAGCAGGGAAAAAATTGTTTTTGAGTCAGTTGGTACGTGTCCTCAGACTTTTGTATCTTTTTCCCAATGGAAGAAGGTGGAAGAGAGTATGTCCGGGATGCATGGGATCCTTAATTATGCTGACTGCTTTTCCCGAGGCAGTGGGAAGTGTAGACAGAGTCGATGGATGGGAGGCTGGTTTGAATGATGGACTGGGCTACATTCACGATCCTAGAGGATGCAATATTAGATCTCCTATTAGGAAACGAGTTAGGACAAGTGACGGAAGTGTGTGTAGGGGAACACTTTGGTTCCAGTGATCATAACGCCATTCGTTTCAACTTGATCATGGATAAAGATGGGTCTGGTCCTCAGGTTGAGGTTCTAAACTGGAAAAAGGACAAATTTGAAGAAATGAGAAAGGATCTAAAAAGCGTGGATTGGGACAGGCTGTTCTCTGGCAAAGATGTGATTGGTAAGTGGGAGGCCTTCAAAGGAGAAATTTTGAGAGTGCAGAGTTTGTATGTTCCTGACAGGATTAAAGGCAAAGTGAATAAGAATAAGGAACCTTGGTTCTCGAGGGATATTGGAACTCTGATAAAGAAGGAGAGAGAGATGTATGACATGTATAGGTAACAGGGAACAAATAAGATGTTTGAGGAGTATAAAAAGTGCAAGAAGCTACTTAAGAAAGAAATCAGGAGGGCTAAAAGAAGACATGAGGTTGCTTTGGCAGACAAGGTGAAGGATAATCCTAAGAGCTTCTACAGGTATATTAAGAGCAAAAGGACAGTAAGGGATAAAATTGGTCCTCTTGAAGATCAGAGTGGTTGGGTATGTATGGAACCAAAAGAAATGGGGGAGATATTAAACGGGTTTTTTGCATCCGTATTTACTAAGGAAACTGGCATGGAGTCTATGGAAAAAAGGCAAACAAGTAGGGAGGTCATGGAACCTATACAGATTAAAGGGGAGGAGGTGCTTGCTGTCTTGAGGCAAATCAGAGTAGATAAATCCCCAGGACCGGACAGGGTATTCCCTCGGACCTTGAAGGAGACTAGTGTTGAAATTGCAGGGGTCCTGGCAGATATATTTAAAATGTCGGTATCCACGGGTGAGGTGCTGGATGATTGGAGGATAGTTCATGTTGTTCCGTTGTTTAAAAAAGGCTCAAAAAGTAATGCGGGAAATTATAGGCCGGTAAGTTTGACGTCAGTAGTAGGTAAATTATTGGAAGGAGTACTAAGAGATAGGATCTACAAATATTTGGATAGACAGGGACTTATTACGAAGAGTCAACATGGCTTTGTGCATGGTAGGTCATGTTTAACCAATCTATTAGAGTTTTTCGAGGAGGTTACCAGGAAAGTGGATGAAGGGAAGGCAGTTGATGTTGTCTACATGGACTTCAGTAAGGCCTTTGACAAGGTCCCGCATGGGAGGTTAGTTAGGAAGGTTCAGTTGCTAGGTATACATGGAGAGGTAGTAAATTGGATTAGACATTGGCTCAATGGAAGAAGCCAGCGAATGGTAGTGGAGGATTGCTTCTCTGAGTGAAGGCCTGTGACTAGTGGTGTGCCACGGGGATCAGTGCTGGGTCCATTGTTGTTTGTCATCTATATCAATGATCTGGATGATAATGTGGTAAATTGGATCAGCAAGTTTGCTGATGATACAAAAATTGGAGGTGTAGTGGACAGTGAGGAAGGTTTTCAAAGCTTGCAGAGGGATTTGGACCAGCTTGAAAAATGGGCTGAAAAATGGCAGATGGAGTTTAGTGCAGACAAGTGTGAGGTATTGCACTTTGGAAGGACAAACCAAGGTAGAACATACAAGGTAAATGGTTGGACACTGAAGAGTGCAGTAGAACAGAGGGATCTGAGAATACAGATACGTAATTCCCTAAAAGTGGCGTCACAGGTAGATTGGGTTGTAAAGAGTGCTTTTGGTAAATTGGCCTTTATAAATCAAAGTATTGAGTATAAGAGTTGGAATGTTATGGTGAGGTTGTATAAGACATTGGTGTGGTGAACCATAGTTGGTTACCACTATGACTACTGAACCATAGATGGTCGGCACTATGGGTACTTGTACATATGTTACTGTTGTCACTGTTGGGGTTAGGGTTGGGCTGTTCTACCTGTTGATATTGTTCTGTGGTACACTCCAGTTGGCTCCGCCTACCTGGAGGAGTATAAAGGTCACTGCACTGCCTGGTGACCCTTTAGTCTGGGATTGTATTGTATATAGTGTGCTCCATTCTTGTTAGTAATAAAAGCCTTTATTTCCCGGGTACGATCTAGCCTCCCGAGTGATTTAATCGCGCATCAATTTTATTACTAACAAAATTTTGGTAAAAAAAAACCATGGAGCAAATGTTGAAACCCGATCGGCTTACTTTAGATCCACGTGCGGCAGGAGCGTCGAACACTTTCGACCATTGGTTAAAGTGTTTTCAAGACTACATCGATGCCTCAACAGCCCAACCCTAACCCCAACAGTGACAACAGTAATATATCTACAAGTACCCATAGTGCTGACCATCTATGGTTCAGTACTCATAGTGGTAACCAACTATGGTTCACCACAATTGGTGAGGCCGAATTTAGAGTATTGTATGCAGTTTTGGTTACCTAATTACAAGAAGGATATTAATAAGGTTGAAAGAGTGCAGCGAAGGTTTACAAGGATGTTGCCGGGACTTGAGAAACTGAGTTACAGAGAAAGGTTGAATAGGTTAGGACTTTATCCCCTGGAGCGTAGAAGAATGAGGGGAGATTTGATAGAGGTGTATAAAATTATGATGGGTATAGATAGAGTGAATGCAAGCAGGCTTTTTCCACTGAGGCTAGGGGAGAAAAAAGCTAGAGGACATGGGTTAAGGGTGAAGGGGGAAAAGTTTAAAGGGAATATTAGGGGGGGCTTCTTCACACAGAGAGTGGTGGGAGTGTGGAATGAGCTGCCAGATGAAGTGGTGAATGCGGGCTCACTTTTAACATTTAAGAAAAACTTGGACAGGTACATGGATGAGAGGGGTGTGGAGGGATATGGTCCAGGTGCAGGTCAGTGGGACTAGGCAGAAAAATGGTTCGGCACAGCCAAGAAGGGCCAAAAGGCCTGTTTCTGCGCTGTAATGTTCTATGGTTCTATGGTTCTTTGTAGTTTCTTGCGGTCTTGGGCAGAGCAGGAGCCATACCAAGCTGTGATGCAACCAGAAAGAATGCTTTCTATGGTGCATCTGTAAAAGCTAAAAATTAAGTTAAGTTGGGAAATTAGGCCTTTATTCCAAATAGGAATGATGTGGAGATGCCAGCATTGTACTGGGGGCGGGCACCGTAAGAAATCTGTCCACTCGTACCTATAAAGACTTGATTACCTGAAAAGACTCACATTCCAACCATTATCTTGCAATTGTGTCTTTGTCTATATATGCAGTGTTTGTGAAACCTACCTCTCCACTCACCTGATGAAGGGGCAGTGCTCCGAAAGCTCGTGATTCCAAATAAACCTGTTGGACTTTAACCCGGTGTTGTGAGACTTCTTACTCTAAGTAGGAACACTAGGCCCAAATTGTCCTTCCGTACTTTGGCCAGGTGGCAATTCTGCCCCTTCTACTTGTTGTTCAGCTGGAGGGTGATGATTCTCAGGGCTAGGCCCACTTTAGTAAATTGAAACAGTGGAAGACTTGAATGGACTCTCACACTGGCACTTACGGGCC
Source organism: Mustelus asterias (assembly GCF_964213995.1). Taxonomy (NCBI): domain Eukaryota; kingdom Metazoa; phylum Chordata; class Chondrichthyes; order Carcharhiniformes; family Triakidae; genus Mustelus; species Mustelus asterias. Next base: position 97,211,853 of record NC_135815.1, on the reverse strand, counting down.
AAGTGGGGTTGGAGTGCATTCCACCCGCGATAACCGGAACCTGCCCTGGGATCAGGTGGTTATTGTGCTCCCAATCTGGCACCCGGTACAGTTCTCCCTGCGCCATTAAATCCCGGCAAGGTGTTATCCTAAGAAATGGAGAGACTTGGAGATGTGCCTCAAAGGACTGGAACAACGTAAGAATGACCACTAGCTCTGGGACTCCAGGACCGAGGTAACCATGACAACTTCACCAATTCTTACAGACGCACCACAGAAAGCATCCTTTCCGGATGTATCACAGCTTGGTGTGGCTCCTGCTCTTGGTACTGAGGAACTGGATGATTTTTTTCCCTTCCTGTTGGCATTTTTCAAAGCATTAATTTTGGAGGAAACCAACAGTTCAGTTTGTTCCAGCCACAGTGAGGGACCTTCAGAAAAATTCATACATCAATCTCAGCAAGCACATCCGAGTGAAAATCAAGCGCAATCCCTCCGCCCAGAATGTGGTTCAGTTTTCCTTTTGTCTTGCCTTCAGAGAACCTAAAGCTGACCCAGTTTGAGCTTTCCACTTTGACCCATGCCGCAACTATTCTCTCACATGTCTGACTCAGTCACAAATTAGGCCCCCTCAGGATTGTATTTGCTAGAGTTCAGGGGAATGAGTGGAGGGATTTCATAGAAACCTATCAAATTCTAACAGGACGAGACAGGGTAGATGCAGGGAGGATGTTCCCGATGATGGGGGAGTCCAGAACCAGGGGTCACAGTCTGAGGATTCAGGGTCGACTGTTTAGGATGGAGATGAGGAGACATTTCTTCACCCAGGGAGTGATGAGCCTGTGGAATTTGCCTCCATGGGAAGCATTTGAGACCAAAACATTGAATGTTTTCAAGAAGCAATTAGATATAGCACTTGAGGTGAAGGAGGTCCAAGGATATGGGGGGAAGGCAGGATAAAGCTATTGAGTTGGATGATCAGCCATAATCATGATGAATGGCTAAGCAGGCTCGAAGGGCCAAATGGCCTCCTCCTGCTCCTATATTCTATGTTTCTGTGCCTTCACGTATAGGCCTCTCCATCAGCAGCTGGAGAGGACATGGGAGGAGATGATGTGGACGCAGCTTTTTAAAAAATTCATTCGTGGGACATGGGCATTGCTGGCTGGGCCAGCATTTATTGCCCATCCCTAGTTGCCAGAGGGCAGTTGAGAGTCAACCGCATTGCTGTGGCTCTGGAGTCACACGTAGGCCAGACCGGGTAAGGATGGCAGATTTCCTTCCCTAAAGTGAACCTATCTGCTGATGATAGTTCTGCAGCTTGGCTTGTTATTTTGGACAGTAAGAAGTTTAACAACACCAGGTTAAAGTCCAACAGGTTTATTTGGTAGCAAAAGCCACACAAGCTTTCGGAATAGGCTGTCCCTTCGTCAGGTGGGTGGGAGTTCTGATCACAAACAGGGCACAAAGACACAAACTCAATTTACATGAATAATGGTTGGAATGCGAGTCTTTACAGCTAATCAAGTCTTAAAGGTACAGACAATGTGAGTGGAAGGAGCATTAAGCACAGGTTAAAGAGATGTGTATTGTCTCCAGACAGGACAGCTAGTGAGATCTCACTGTTTACCCCAGTCCAACGCCAGCATCTCCACATCATTGTTATTTTGGAGTCAGCAGTGTGCTCTGTAATTTATTGCAAGGTGAATGGTACATGGGCCGGGTCTCATTGGGTGCCCAGCTCAAGTGTTCTTTTGGTGGAACTGGAATGGGAAATCGATATCACTTATGCAGTATCCTTTACCCAATACTGTCCTTAGGATTTATGACAGACACTGCGCATTTAGCGTTTTATCTGGGGGACAGTTCCACTGATTCATCAACCCGCATCTTAATTTGTGACCTTTATGTCCACCTTTTCTCTTAACCAGTCTCAATCAAAATGATGGCCCATGTTAATCTTCATTAGCTAGTCTTGTATCCCCGAGAGTTCTTTCAGTAGAAATGACGCTAAGTTTCACCAAGCACAACTTCACATTTATCTAATTAAACATTTAAAATGAGTCTAAACTCGGTGTCAGCCTTGGCAATGAGTCAACAGTTTGTGAGTTTCCCTTCTACCCCAGAAACCTATGCATCTTATATACAGGAGGCTGTCACAATTCACTGATGGTGGAGGGAGTGAATGCTTAAAGTGGTAGAATCATACAAACCTTACAGTGCAGAAGGAAGCGCATCGAGTCTGTACCGACAACAATCCCAGCCCGGTCCCATCCCCGTAAACCCACGTATTTACCCTGTAGACCATTTAGGATGGAGGTGAGGAGACATTTCTTCACCCAAAGAGTGGTGAGCCTGTGGAATTCATTACCGCAGGAAGTAGTTGACACCAAAACATTGAATGTATTCAAGAGGCGGCTGGATATAGCACTTGGGGTGAATGGGATCAAAGGTTATGGGGAGAAAGCAGGATTAGGCTGTTGAGTTGGACGATCAGCCATGATCATAATGAATGGCAGAGTAGGCTCGAAGGGCCGAATGGCCTCCTCCTGCTCCTATCTTCGATGTCTCCATGTAATTCCCCTGACACTAAGGGCCAATTTAGCATGGCCAGTCAACCTAATCCGCAAATCATTGGACTGTGGGGGACAGCACGGTGGCACAATGCTTAGCACTGCTGCCTCACAGCGCTGGGAACCCGGGTTCGATTCCCGGCCACTGTCTGTGCGGAGTCTGCATGTTCTCCCCGTGTCCACGTGGGTTTCCTCTGGGTGCTCCGGTTTCCTCCCACATTGCAGAAGATATGCTGGTTAGGTGCATTGACCGTGCAAAATTCTCCCTCAGTGTACCCGAACAGGCACCGGAGTGCAGCGACTAGGGGATTTTCACAGTAACTTCATTGCAGTGTTAGTGTAAGCCTACTTGTGACTAAACATTAAGCTTTATGGGAGAAAACAGGAGAACCCAGAGGAAACCCACGCAGATACAGGGAGAACGTGCAGACTCCATACAGATGGTGACCTGAGGCCGGAATCGAACCTGGGTTCCTGGCGCTGTGAGGCAGCAGTGCTAACCACTGTGCCATTGTGCCACCCCCACAGTCCAAAGATGTGCATGTTAGGTGGATTGGCCATGCTAAATTGCCCCTTTAGTGTCCAAAGATGTGCGGGCTAGGTTGATTGGCCATGCTAAATTGCCCCTTTAGTGTCCAAAGATGTGCGGGCTAGGTTGATTGGCCATGCTAAATTGCCCCTTTAGTGTCCAAAGATGTGCGGGCTAGGTGGATTGGCCATGCTAAGTTGCCCCTTTAGTGTCCAAAGATGTGCGGGCTAGGTGGATTGGCCATGCCAATTTGATGTCCGATTTGGCAGGAATCAGGCTGCATCTTTTCAAACAACTGGGCAATCTGGCGAGCGTTTCCCTTTTAACTTCTGTAACTGCTTGTGGCATTTAACATTGTCAGCTACCATTTGGACTCCCCAAGAGAAATGGGGGAATGTAATCTTTTAACTTGCAGCAAGGTTATGCGAATAATATGGGCCTGTTGTTATGGTTACTTCATGCGGACCGCTCTTTGAAGAACAGCTAAACTCCTTCCATTTCTCTTGTTCCGTCACGCCTCTGTCTGACGATCCTTCATATTTAACTGAAAAATAAATAGGTAGTCACATTTGTCTGAAGAGTTTATACAGCAGCTAGCATTGCAAACAAAAAAGATTTTGCAGCAATAATGAAGCCGCTTGTGAGTTCGCTGACTGCACTGAACAGAAATTGATTTGTGCAAAATAATAAATTTGCTTCACTATTTTCACATTGGTCTTAATCTGGCAGGCGTTATTTCATGCGGTGGCACAGTGGTTAGCACTGCCACCTCACAGCGCCAGGGACCCGGGTTCGATTCCCGGCTTGGGTCACTGTCTGTGTGGAGTCTCCACGCTCTCCCCGTGTCTGTGTGGGTTTCCTCCGGGTGCTCCGGTTTCCTCCCACACTCCAAAGATTTGTAGGTGAGGTGGATTGGCTGTGATAAATTGACCCTTAGTGTCAGGGGGTTAGCAGGGTAAATATGTGGGGTTACGGGAATAGGGCCTGGGTGGGATTGTGGTCGGTGCAGGCTCGATGGGCCGAATGGCCTCCTTCTGCATTGTAGGATTCTATGATTCTATGAAATCCACGCAGATACGGGGAGAACGTGTAAACTCCACACAGACAGTGACCCAAGCTGGAAATCGAGCCCGGAGCCCTGGTGCAGCAGTGCTAACCACTGTGCTACCGAGCCGCTCTTGGGGCGAACGCGGCAGGAAAATCCCTGGTGCAGACTTGATGGGCTGAATGGCCTCCTTCTGCACTATAGGGATTCTATGGGTTCTATGTATATGAATAATACTTTGATTTAATTTATTACTGCCAGATATATTCATATACAGTGAAAAGTACTGTTTCTATTGCGCTATACAGAAAAAGCATACCGTTCATAGAGTACATAGGGGGGAAGGAAAGGAGAGAGTGCAGAATGTAGTGTTACAGTCATAGCTAGGGTGTAGAGAAAGATCAACTTAATGAGAGGTAGGTCCATTCAAAAGTCTGACAGCAGCAGGGAAGAAGCTATTCTTGAGTCGGTTGGTGCGTGACCTCAGACTTTTGTATCTTTTTCCCTGAGAGAAGAAGGTGGAAGAGAGAATGTCCAGGGTGCGTGGGGTCCTTGATTATGCTGGCTGCCTTTCTGAGGCAGCGGGAAGTGTAGACAGAGTCAATGGATGGGAGGCTGGTTTGCGTGATGGATTGGGCTACATTCACAACCTTTTGTAGTTTCTTGCGTTCTTGGGCAGAGCAGGAGCCATACCAAGCTGTGATGCATTTGGAAAGGATGCTTTCTGTGTTGCATCTGTAAAAATTGGCAAGAGTCATAGTGGACATGCCAAATTCCCTTAGCCTCCTGAGAAAGTAGAGGCGTTGGTGGGCTGTCTTACTTTCTGGACTATAGCGTCGGCACATAGCGGGGAGTTGAGTTTTTTAAGTATAAAGTTTATTTATTAGTGTCGCAAGTAGGCTTACATTAACGTCGCAATGAAGTTACTGTGAAAATCCCCCAGTCGCTTCACTCCGGCGCCTATTCGGGTACACTGAGGGAGAATTTAGCACGGCTAATGCACCTAAACAGCACGTCTTTCAGACTGTGGGAGGAAACTGGAGCATCCGGAGGAATTCCATGCAGACACTGGGAGAACGTGCAGAGAGTGACCCAAGCCGGGAATCAAACCCCGGGTCCCAGGTGCTGTGAGGCAGCGGTGCTAACCACTGTGCCACCGTGCCACCCCAGAGGGCGGGGTGCAAGAATCAGCACCAGTTTGCTGGCTTTGATGAATGTACATTGACTTCTTCCGAGAGAAGAAATCCCAAAGAGGGGTGGGAAAATAGGAAAGATTTCCTGTTATTTTGGGCACCAAAGATATGGCTCAGATTGGAAAATTCCCGTTCCTATTTTCCATGTGTTCCCGATGTTGTTAAGTTTTATGTCCTCGAAGCAGAAGGGTAATGTTGCCAAGCTTCAGTGGGCGTTTGCTTGCCGATGATTCACCAACTTGTGTGGGAAGTGGCAACTTTTCACTCTGTACTTTATTTTTTATGGAAATCACAATTGTTTTGTGAATCCAGTTCATGTTGCTTCCCCTCTCCCCATTCCAAAGAATTATCTGCTGCACCCACTCAGAGCAAGACTTAACTTATTGTTTAAAAGTTTTAAAGTTTATTTATTCGTCACAAGTAGGCTTACATTAGCACTGCAATGAAGTTACTGTGAAAATCCCCTAGTCGTCACACTCCGGCGCCTGTTCGGGTACATAAGATATAAGACAGACATACGAGCAAAATTAGGCCACTCGGCCCATCGAGTCTGCTCCACCATTCAATCATGGCTGATATTTTTCTCATCCCCATTCTCCTGCCTTTTCCCCATAACCCCTGATCCCTTATTAATCAAGAACTTGTCTATCTCCATCTTAAAGACAATCAATGACCTGGACTCCACAGCCTTCTGCGGCAAAGAGTTCCACAGATTCACCACTCTCTGGCTGAAGAAATTCCTCCTCATCTCTGTTTTAAAGGATCGTCCCTTTCGCCTGAGGTTGTGGGAGGGAGAATTTAGCACGGCCAATGCACCTAACCAGCGCGTCTTTTGGACTGTGGGAGGAAACCGGAGCACCCAGAGGAAACCCACGCAGACACGGGGAGAATGTGCAAACTCCACACAGACAGTGACCCAAGCCAGGAATTGGACTCCCTGGCGCTGTGAGGCAGCAGTGCCAACCACTGTGCCACCATGCCGCCCCTTGCATAAGGCAGAAAGTAACAGGGAAGTTAATATGGGAACAAAAGTTCTGCTTCAGGCACACTTGATGATCTGGGTGCAAGTTACATCTGAAATTTCACGAGTTTTGAGTAATGTTTTTTAATTCTCTTGGTTTTCCACTCTAACTCACGTACATGTGGCCAAAGGCAAAATCTGTTGTGAACAAATGTTTTAGAACCCTAAATTTTCCCAAAAGAAATTAACTTTAAAAACACTCTCCTTGTTAGGTTTCAGAGCAGAGATTTGGTGCAGTTTGAATAACACAACTAGAAATGAACTTCTCACAAAAAATAACCTTCTGTCGTCACGGAGTCGATCTGCCATCTGTTAGAATCTGATTATAAAGGAAGAGAAATGAGACCGGAGCGACTACACTGAGCCATTTGCTAGGATTATACTGCAGTTGGTGAAGGTCTCCCTAGCTCGGAGCTCCAAGTTCGAGTCCCACCTCAGGATTTGATGTCCAAGGAAGGTGCGTTCATAACATGGCCAACAGGTTGAGGATTTTTAAAAATTCATTCATGGGACATGGGTGTCGCTGGCTGGCCAGCATTTATTGCCCATCCCTAGTTATCTTTGGATGGTAGTTGAGAGCTGTAGAGTCATACAGTGCAGAAGGAGGCCATTCGGCCCATCAAGTCTGCGCCAACCACCATCCCACCCAGGCCCTATCCACATAACCCCATGCATTTACCCTAGGTAGTCCCCCTGACACTAAGGGGCAATTTAGCATGTCCAACCCACATAACCTGCACATCTTTGGACTGTGGGAGGAAACTGGAGCACCCGGAGGAATCCCACACAGACACGGGGAGAATGTGCAGACTCCGCACAGACAGTGACCCAAGCCGGGAATTGAACCTGGATCCCTGGCGCTGTGAGGTAGCAGTGCTAACCATTGTGCTATCATATCGTCCCATATTGCTGTAGCCTTGGAGTCACATGTAGGCCAGGCCAGGTAAGGACAGCAGATTTCCTTCCCAAAAGGACATTAGTGAACCAGATGTGTTTTTACAACAATCGACAATGGTTTCATGGTCATCATTAGAATTTTAATTACAGATTTTTTTTTCATTGAATTCAAATTCCACTATCTGCGGTGGCGGGATTCGAACCCGTGTCCCCAGAACATTAGCTGAGTTTCTGGATTGATAGTCTAGCGATAATACCACCAGGCCATCACCTCCCCTAACCTGTAAAGTCCTTCCAACATGTCAGTGGCTGACGGTAAGAGTGGGAGAGACTCCTGGTCAGCCACGCTTCATGCGGAGTGGGCCCCTCAAGTTATAAGCCCCCTGATGATGTATTAGTGACCTGTTCCAGGAAAACCCTTGCCGTGACAGCTGGGGGAAGTTTGTTTTGTGCACTATAAGGCACCGGAAGAACAACAACAGTAGCCAGTTTCTTAGCAAGCTCTCAAAAGGTACCTTTGAGAGTCCATATGCCCAAAAGAACCAACTTAATTTTAAGAGACTATTCACAGACCCGCAAAGGGGTGCCATTAATGGAAACTTGCTGTGGTGATTAATTGTCCTATTTTGTGGGTGAGGTTGAATTCTCACCCAATGTTTTTCTAAACTGTTATATGTTGGGCGGCACGGTGGCACAGTGGTTTTAGCACTGTTGCCTCACAGCACCAGGGACCTGGATTCGATTATTGGTCTTGGGTGACTCTCTGTGCGGAGTTTGTACGTTCTCCTCGTGTCTGCGTGGGTTTCCTCCGGGTGCTCCGGTTTCCTCCCACAGCCCAAAGATGTGCGGGTTAGGTTGATTGGCCATGCTAAATTGCCCCTTAGTGTTCCAGGATACGTAAATTAGAGGGATCAGCGGGGTAAATATGTGGGATTACGGGAATAGGGTCTGGGTGGGATTATTGTCGGCGCAGACTCGATGGGCCGAATGGCCTCCATTGCACTGTAGTGATTCTATGATTTTGCAGGGCAGAGCTATACAGGGAGGACGTGGTTTCTATGTTTGTAACTGGTTTTGTTTCCAGTGCTTTAACATGTCAGCTCCATACTTCAGTTCCAGCTTCCAGCTCTTTCTACAGTTTACTTTCCTCAGAGTCCACACCTAGACTTAACTAATGAAGCACAGTGAACATCAATGGCAAACAGACTCACAGAGTGGAACACAGAACAATTGACCACGAGACAAACTAATGCAAAAGATCACCCAAACTTGATTTAACTATACTGGGCAAAACTCCCCGTTTAAGAAATTCCGTACTCTTCCGTAATGGCTTTACGATTGTGCAGTAAGAAGTCTCACAACACCAGGTTAAAGTCCAACAGGTTTATTTGGTAGCAAATACCATAAGCTTTCGGAGCGTGTTGCTCCTTCGTCAGATGGAGTGGTTATCTGTTCTCCAACAGTCCACAGACACAGAAATCAAGTTACAGAATACTAATTAGAATGCAAATCTCTACAGCCAGCCAGGTCTTAAAAGGTACAGATAATGTGGTTGGAGGGAACATTAAACACAGGTTAAAGAGATGTGTATTGTCTCCAGACAGAACAGCTGGTGAGATTATGCAAGCCCAGGAGGCAAGCTGTGGGGGTTACTGATAATGTGACATAAATCCAACATCCTGGTTTAGGCCGTCCTCATGTGTGCGGAACTTGGCTATCAGTCTCTGCTCAGCGACTCTGCGCTGTCGTGTGTCGTGAAGGCCGCCTTGGAGAACGCTTACCCGAAGATCCAAGGCTGAATGCCCGTGACTGCTGAAGTGCTCCCCCACAGGAAGAGAACAGTCTTGCCTGGTGATTGTCAAGCGGTGTTCATTCATCCGTTGTCGTAGCGTCTGCATGGTTTCCCCAATTTACGATTGTGGACAGTGAGACTGAAGAACCCAGTGGAATGGAGTGGAAAATCCACCCCACGATATCAGATCCCATTGTGTCATCCATCACCTCCGTGCAGAGGCCACAGGACAAGAGATGGCAGCAATCTGCTGCTCACAGCTTCCCGATAGGAGACCCAACTAGGTTAAGGTCAGAAACTTTGCGCATAAGCGTTCTCTCGGTCAGATACTGACCTATCGCACGAACTGTGCGTGAGAGATTGGCGATGTAGATAGCGAGTGTAAGGGTGAATTTCTGGAACGGTGCAATGGCTGTAATAGCGTGTCAGTAATGTTAACTGATTTCGATTTGCTTCACAATGGACGCAGTGCACAGATTTTCTCTTTTGAAGGAAGGTCCTTGCTGCCTTTCGCATCTCTCATCAACAATACTAAACACCTTTGCTGATCCTCCATCCTATTACTGTTTGTGGAACCTTTCTGTGCACTATATTGGCTGCCACAGTTCCCTACATCACAACAATGGCTATATTTACAAAACACGTCTCCTGCTGTGGAAGGTTTTGGCATTCTTCGACTGTGAAAAAGATGTCATACAAATTCAAGTTCCAATGATCCATTTATCCTGTCTGTGTACTACCCACCTAACTACTTATCTACCTATCTCCCTAGCTACCTACCCACTTACCCACCTACCTACCCACTTACCCACCTACCTAGCCACTTACCCACCTACTTACCCAACTATCTACCTACCCATTTACCCACCTACTTATCCAGTTACCCACCCACTTACCCAACTACCTACCTGCCCACTTATCCCCCTCCCTGTCTACTCTTGTAGAAACATATAAGATTATGAAGGGAATAGATAAGATAGAAGCAGGGGGGTTGTTTCCACTGCCGGGTGAAACCAGAACTAGGGGGCATGGCCTCAAAATAAGGGAGAGCAGATTTAGGACTGAGTTGAGGAGGAACTTCTTCACACAAAGGGTTGTGAATCTGTGGAATTCCCTGCCCTGTTGAGGCTACCTTATTGAATGTTTTTAAGGCGAGGATAGATAAATTGTTGAACAGTAAAGGAATTAAGGGTTATGGTGAGTGGGCGGGTAAGTGGAGCTGAGTCCACAAAAAGATCAGCCATGATCTTATTGAATGGCGGAGCAGGCTCGAAGGGCCAGATGGCTGACTCCTGCTCCTAGTTCTTGTGTTCTTATGTTCGGCCCACTTTCCTACCCACCTACCAACGCACTTACCTCAAACCATTCCCATTATTTATTCCTCTTAAAATGTAAGAAGGTACAAAATAGGAGATGACCTATGACCTGGGTGGATTCGCTTCAACCTCAAACCACTGTGTAATAACTCCACGGAGGCGAAAGTCCCGCCACCAAGTTACTTTATTTACACCATACATCTGAACACAGCCAGCTCTCCAGTTGCTCCCTGCTGAATGCAGGCTGGGAGTCTGACACACCTGCTTTAAATAGGGAGCATGAGGCTCCCTGATTTAACCATCAATTAAGACTCAGTTGTTCATACTCGAGCAAGCCAACCTCATTAGCCTGGCAGAAGTCATCACATACTGCCTTTGGACAAGATGACCAAAGATAAAGTTGATGGTTTCGATTGACGGCAGCTTGGATAGAATTGGCACTAAAATGTGTTGAGGCTGTGTGTGGATCGAGGGGCTTTTGGCATGAATTCTCTGTGCCCTTTCTGATAGCAACTTCCAACTTTCAAATTCCTGTCTTAGCAGAAGAATTTTTTTTTAGTTATATCCAATCAAAATCCAATCAGAGCCCCTACAAGAGACACATCACAGATCCAAGCCGACAAGACAGGGCCCATTCTTCTTGGGCTCAATCAACAAGATCCAAGCTGATAGGAATGGTAGGGGTGAAGATTTCAGCAGCAGGTGAGCTGATGGAGGGGTGGATGTGAAAATAGGTGTTCTTGGTGATGGCAAGTTCAACCCAGAGTCAAAGAGGACAGACAGGGTATAAATGGTCTGCTTCAACCTCAGACAGCAGGTCAAGGAGCGGGATAGAGTTGGTGGCCAGGGGAAACGATGTAGCAGGAGATGAAGGCAATGTGAGGCAGGCACATTTCACAAGGAGGTGCGCGACCGTCTCATCACCCCCGCAGCCGCTTCGAGGGCAGCGTGCGGTGGTGTTGAGACCTCGAGCGCGCATGAAGGATCTGACAGGAAGTGCCCTTCTCACCACCAGCCAAGCCAGGTCTTGGTGCTTGTTTGTCAGTTCTGGTGGTGAGGCCTCCTGCCAGACGACACTGGCAGTCTGCTCAGGGAGCCATCCGACAGGATGCACCATCTCCTTTTCCCTCAGGGCCTCCAGGACATTACACGCTGACCACTGCTCGGTCGCCATGTGGTCGAAGGTGGGTTTCCGGAAGAATTTCTCCGCGAAGGACAGGTGCTGCGGTACGGTCCTTGGTCTAAGCGGAGGAGCGCTGATGATAAGCAGAGTGAAGGGAATCTCCAATGGTGTCGTATAGAGCTCCGTACGCTACATTTGGCTGGGTCTGTTTGCTCTCGCTTTGAGAGCCTTGCCACTTCCTGGACTCGGTGGTTCGAGCTGCAGTTTTGCTCTTCTTTACATTCTTGGCGACATTTTGGATGATGTTATTCATCTGCCTTGTTATTCCCTCGCAGGCCTGCCACTTTGACAGGTGGTGCTGGGGAGGTGGATGCATTCCCACGCTGAACATTGTCACTTTGTATCAGGACGGCTCCCTCCTCAGCTGTGATTCGCTTGTTTGCTGCCACCCTGGATTGTAGCATTGCTTGATCTCCCTGTTAAACTCTCCCTCCTCCAGCCGATACATCTCCAGCCTCGGAGACGGCAAGATGCTCACTCACTGCTGATTAAGTTGTTAACCTAGAATTATCTTCGCTAAATGATAATTGGTTGTTTCGATATACTGCCAGAAGCCAAGTACAGCTTCTTTCTAGCATTTGTAAGAATGTGAACATTAATGGAAAGGCAACAGATTTGCTGCCCATTCCCAGTTGCCCTTGAACTGAATGGCTTGCTAGGGCATTTAAGAAGTCAACCACATTGCTGTGGCTCCGGAGAATCATAGAATCCCTACAGTGCAGAAGGAGGCCACTCGGCCCATCGGGTCTGCACCGACCACAATCCCACCCAGCCCTATCCCCATAACCCCACACATTCACCCCGCTAATCCCTCTGTCCTACGCCTCCCAGGGCACTACAGGGCAATTTAGCACGGCCAATCCACCTACACATCTTTGGACTGTGGGAGGAAACCGGAGCACCCGGAGGAAACCCACACATAGAAGGGGAGAATGTGCAGACTCCACACAGACAGTGTCCCAAGCTGGGGATCGAACCTGGGTCCTGATGCGCGATTAAATCACTCGGGAGGCTGGATCGTACCCGGGAAATAAAGGCTTTTGTTACTAACAGGAATGGAGCATACTGTATACAATACAATCCCAGACTAAAGGGTCACCAGGCAGTGCAGTGACCTTTATACTCCTCCAGGTAGGCGGAGCCAACTGGAGTGTACCACAGAACAATATCAACAGGTAGAACACCCCAACCCTAACCCCAACAGTGACAACAGTAACATATCTACAAGTACCCATAGTGCTGACCATCTATGGTTCAGTACCCATAGTGGTAACCATCTATGGTTCACCACAGGTCCCTGGAGCTGTGAGGCAACAGTGCTAACCACTGTGCCACCATGCTGCCCAGGTGCAGGCCAGACCAGGTAAAGATGGCAGATTTCCTTCCCTAAAGGACATTTTTGACCCAGATGTGTTTTTATGACCATTGATGATAGTTTCATGGTCGCCATTAAACTGAGTCTAGCTTTCAATCCCAAAGCCTTTTTTTTTGTTAATGTAAGTTCAATTCCACCATTTGCTATACTGGGATTTGAACCCACAGCCCCAGTACGTTTGCCTGGGCCTCTAGATTAAATAACAAGTGACATTACCATTAAGCCACCATCTCCCCACATGAGTGACGAAAGGAGTTTGTCAATAAATGGTGGGGTTGACATCTGAAAGGGTGGAATGTTCCCCGAATCTGGCAGAGAGTCAGGTTCAGACTGAAAACTGGCGTACATCTCTCCAGATGCCCAGCTGGGTTTTCACCCCACAATGTCTGGCACTCAGTGCGCAGAGAATCTGGGCGGGGCGGGGGAGGAGGGGTTTACACCATCACTCTGATGGGGCAGAGCAGTGCCGGATTTAGGCATAAGCTAAACAAGCTACAGCTTCGGGCCTCACAATCCGCAGGGGCCTCACAAAATTTCAGAAGGTTTACAATGAGGAGAACATTTAAGAGCGGATACCAGAAAAGAAAAAGAAAGCACCAGCTTGAAGAGCAACTCAAAAAATTACCAAAGGTTGACAGTTACTTTACTCCAGAAACAGATAAGGATCCACAAACCCAAGGTGATCAGCAAAGTCCAAAACAACCACAACCTAGTGCCTCTGCTACTGAGACAACAGAGTCTGGAATCTCAGCTGAGGAAAACACTGGAAGTGATGCAAAGGTGAGCGTTGCAGAGCCGACATCCACAGTTGAAACAACAAAATTCACGAAATTCAATGATGTAGGTCAATGGGGTGTCTTAACCGAGGATGAACTCTCATACTGGATCCTTAAGGGTCCTTCAGAGTGTCAACACTGGAACGGCCCATTTGAAAACTCAAAGCGGTCATTCAAAAATCAAGATAGATATTGTTCAATGCCTTGTGAGGATAGGTTGAGGGAGCTCAGTCTTTTCTCCTTGGTGAGACGAAGGATGAGAGGTGACCTGATAGAGGTGTACAAGATGTTGAGAGGTATAGATCGGGTGGATTCTCGGAGGCTTTTTCCCAGGGCTGAAATGGCTGCTACGAGAGGACACAGGTTTAAGGTGCTGGGGAGTAGGTACAGAGATGTCAGGGGTAGGTTTTTCACTCAGCGGGTGGTGGGTGAGTGGAATCGGCTGCCGTCAGTAGTGGTGGAGGCAAACTCGATAGGGTCTTTTAAGAGACTTCTGGATGGGTACATGGGACTTAATAGGATTAAGGGTTATAGGTAGGCCTATATATAAGCCTAGGTAGGGAGGGACATGACCGGCGCAACTTGTGGGCCAAAGGGCCTGTTTTGTGCTGTATTTTTTCTATGTTCTATGTTCTAAAAGGTCTTTTTCAGTCCAGAAAAGTTAATGGTGAAATATACGATCGGGAATGGCTAGTGCCCTCTCCAACAACTGGCTCTGTTAACTGCTTTGTCTGCAAGCTCTTTTCAACATCAACTGCAGCACTAGCTTCTGGTGGGTTTTCTGACTGGCGAAATCCCATTGCAATTAAAAATCATGAAAACTCTGAAGAGCATAGAACAGGTTTGCTGACATACTTGACAAGAAAGCGTGGTTCAACCTTAGACTCAAGACTAGCAGAACAAATAAAAACAGAACAACAGTAGTGGAGACATGTGCTTGAGCGTGTTGTTGCGGTGATATGCGCATTATTGGTCTGGTTGGACCAAGGAGCGGCACAGGCTTGGAGGGCCGAAGGGCCTGTTTCCTGTGCTGTACTGTTCTTTGTTCTTTGTTCTATTAGCAGAACGTTGGCTAGCTTTTAGGGGAGACAATGAAACTTTTGGATCACCAAATAATGGCAACTACCTTGCCCTGTTAAAATTAGTTGCTAAGTTTGATCCATTTCTTTCCAACCACATAAAACATTATGGAAACAGAGGATCTGGGTCTCCTTCATATTTGTCTAAGTGATCCTGATTACTTATTTTGTCAGCATTTTGTATATATATTAATGTATCTTAAAATTATTTTAAAAATTACATTTAAGTATTGTTTCCAGGGTATACTATATTATAATCTATGAGAGAGATCAAGCCAGCCAAATGATAAATATGTAATCAGTAAATGCATTAATTTGAAAATAATTTGTATTTTTCACTTTAAATACCTTGCTATTAAATAATTAAAAGGCATAATTATGTTTTCAATTTTTTTGTGGCGACCCAAGGTCCTGTTTTGGTACGCACCTTTGTGAGACCTTTTGGTGAAACTTTTTAACAAGGGGCCTCCACATAAGTTTTATATAGTTTAGGGCCTCACCAAGTCTAAATCCGGCACTGAGGTGGGGCCTGATAGAGGCGGGAGGGCCGTCTACACAGAGATCGGGGTGGGGGGGGGTCATTTTTAAAGATCTGCACTGGAATTATTAAACTCCTCCCTCCCCCCATGGAAGATTCCACCCACCTGCATCGGGGTGTCCTCCACCGTGGGTGGCACGGTGGTTAGCACTGCTGCCTCACAGAGACAATGTCCCTTTAGGGAAGGAAATCTGTGACAGGAACCCGGGTTTGATTCTGGCCCCGGGTCACTGTCTGTGTGGAGTCTTCACGTTCTCCCCGTGTCTGCGTGGGTTTCCTCCGGGTGCTCCGGTTTCCTCCCACAGTCCAAAGATGTGTGGGTTAGATTGATTGGTCATGCTAAATTGCCTCTTAGTGTCAGGGGGATTATCAGGGTAAATATGTGGGGTTATTGGAAAAGGGCCTGGGTGGGATTGTGGTCAGTGCAGACTCGATGGGCCAAATGGCCTCCTTTTGCAGTGGAGGGATTCTATGATTACAAACCAAAATCTCATCCGCACATATCCCGTCTTGCAAGACTTTGCGGCCATGACAGGATTTGCGTCAACGGATAGCGTGGCCCTTAGATCATAGCCATAAAGTCAGCCTTTACATTGCCATCTATAGCTATATCAATGGGGGCAAAGTAGAAATGGTCGAAAGCTTCAAGTTTTTAGGTGTCCAGATCACCAACAACCTGTCCTGGTCCCTCCATGCTGATACTATAGTTAAGAAAGACCACCAACGCCTCTACTTTCTCAGAAGACTAAGGAAATTTGGCATGTCCGCTATGACTCTCACCAACTTTTACAGATGCACCATAGAAAGCATTCTTTCTGGTTGTATCATAGCTTGGTATGGCTCCTGCTCTGCCCAAGACCGCAAGGAACCACAAAAAGTCATGAAGGTAGCCCAATCCATCACTCAAACCAGCCTCCCATCCATTGACTCTGGCTACACTTCCCGCTGCCTCGGCAAAGCAGCCAGCATAATTAAGGACCCCACGCACCCCGGACATACACTCTTCCACCTTCATCCGTTGGGACAAAGATACAAAAGTCCGAGGTTACGTACCGACCGACTCAAGAACAACTTCGTCCCTGCTGCTGTCAGACCTTTGAATGGACCTACGCCGCACTAAGTTGATCTTTCTCTACACCCAGCTATGACTGTAACACTACATTCTGCATTCTCTCCTTTCCTTCTCTATGAACAGTATGCTTTGTCTGTATAGAGCGCAGGAAACAATACTTTTCACTGTATACTAATACATGTGACAATAATAAATCAAATCAAATCAAATTCCACCCCCGTCTGAAAAAAAAACAGATCTAAACAACAAAACCTAACAGAGGAAAATAAAGATGATTTTCCTTTGTGTAAAATTACGTGCAAGTCAGCTGAAGATCTTCTCCTCAAATCACTGCTGAAGACTTAAATGTTTCCCTCTCAACATGCTCTGTGCAAACAATTTATTATTAAAGAAGTGATGCCCAATTTTGTCAAATGTCAAGTCCTCCGCTCTCGGAGGGAGTTAAAACATGTATGGAAAATTCCGGAGTAATTTTGATAAGAAACGCAAAGTCGGAACGAATTATCCCTTTAGATGAAACGTTCAAAGGCCTGAAGGGATTCTGGCAGAGTGTGATGGGGCCGGAGCGTTCCAAACACTTTGCCATTGAACCATATAAAGGGATATAAGGAGAGGTGACCAAAAGCTTGGTGAAAGGCACAGAGCAGGGGAAGTCTGGGGAGGTTGGCCACGGTAAGATAGGGCGAGAGGTGAAAAACCGGGGTCGCGCCCGATTTCTTGCCTCTGGCGATCGTGCTGGCTCCGTCCTGCTGGCGAAATCAGCTTCATGCCCGGTCATAATTAATGTAATATCGACGAGAGCTTCCTGTCAGTAAATTGGCCCTACGATTCCTACATCACAACGGTGACTACAGTTTAAACAAGTAATTTTATTGGCTGCAAAACACTCCAGGAATTCCTGAGATTGGGAAAGGGGATATGGAGCTGCAAGTAGGAGGTGGTGGCATAGTGGTGTTGGCACTGGATTAGTAATCCAGAGACCTTGGGTAATGCTCTGGGGACCCGGGTTTGAATCCCACCACAGCAGATAGTGACATTTGAATTTAATAAAATGAATTCAGAATTAAAAGCCTAATGTGCACAGTTCTGGTCACTGTATTATAGAAAGGATATTATTAAACTAGAAAGAGTGTAGAAAAGATTTACTAGGATGCTACCGGGACTTGATGGTTTGAGTTATAAGGAGAGGTTGGATAGACTGGGACATTTTTATTTGGAGCGTAGGAGGCTGAGGGGTGATCTTATAGAGGTCTATAAAATAATGAGGGGCACAGATCAGCTAGATAGTCAACATTTTTTCCCAAAGGTAGGTGAGTCTAAAACCAGAGGGCATAGGTTTAAGGTGAGAGGGGAGAGATACAAAAGTGTCCAGAGGGGCAATTTTTTCACACAGAGGGTGGTGAGTGTCTGGAACAAGCTGCCAGAGGCAGTAGTAGAGGCGGGTACAATTTTATCTTTTAAAAAGCATTTAGACAGTTACATGGGTACGATGGGGATAGAGGGATATGGGCCAAATGCGGGCAATTGGGATGCGCTTAGTGGTTAAAAATTGGGCGGCATGGACAATTTGGGCTGAAGGGCCTGTTTCCATGCTGTAATCCTCTATGACTCTACTGATGACCATGAAACCATAGTCTATTGTTGGAAAAACCCATCTGGTTCACTAATGTCCATTAAGGAAGGAAATCTGCCATCCTTACTTGGTCTGGCCTACATGTGACTCCAGAACCGCAGCAATATGGTTGACTCTCGAATGCTCTCTGAAGTGGAGGGTAGTTAGCGGTGGGCAATAAACGCTGGCCCTGCCAAGTTTATTCTTATTAGTGTCACAAGTAGGTTTACATTAACACTGCAATGAAGTTACTGTGAAAATCCCCTAGTCGCCACTGGTGCCTGTTCAGATACACTGAGGGAGAATTTAGCATGGCCAATGCACCTAACCCGCACATCTTTCAGACTGTGGGAGGAAACCGGAGCGCCCGGAGGAAACCCACACAGAAATGGGGAGAACGTGCAAATTCCACGCAGACAGTGACCCAAGCCGGGAATCGAAGCCGGGTCTCTGGCGCTGTGAGGCAGCAGCGCTAACCACTGTGCCACCATGTCACCCCAGCGCTAACCACTGTGCCACCGTGCCACCCCAGCGCTCACGTCCTATAAGTGAATATTTTTTAAAGGTATTTTGTTTCCCCTCTCGGAAATCATTTTTAATTATTTCCTTCCCATCTGGTATTCACAGGTACGGATAAGTCAGAGGGGACACGGCATCGAAATAGAAAGAGGTAATCTTGCCTCGGGTTGCTGGTGTGAACTAGACGATATTGGTTCAGCCACATGTTCGACATCTGCCTGGCAAGTCGCAGGAAATAAAGAATGGAATTGAATGGAATGGAATATAGTGTATCAGGTAGACAACATTGGCCGAGTCGCAAGAGTATGTGCCGTGTACCTGGTGGATGGTGTTGTCACGTGTAATGATGGTATCCGTCTCAATGATCCGGCACGTCTTGCCATGGCGAGGTTGTGTGGTGTTGTAACATCAGACACAAAGGATGGCACCTCCGACCGCGCAGCAGTCCCTCAGTGCTGCTGTGGAGTTTCGGCCTGGATTTCTGTGCTCAAATCTCTGGAGTGGAACTTCAGTCCACGACCTGGTAACGCAGAAGCCAAAATAGCATCATAGAGGTTTACAGCATGGAAATTGTGTCTTTGCCTGTATATGCCGTGTCTATGAACCTATCCCCACTCACCTGATGAAGGGGAATTGATACAATTAAAGACAGGTTTGAAAGTAACCCTCATCTCTGGAGCTGAGTAATTATAACCATTAATTAAAGGATAAAGATGAATATTGGCACAGCCCCGGGAGAAGCGGCACATAAGTAATAATACTTCCTTCCAGGGTGCTATTTAAAGTTATTATTTGCTTAAGCAAAGTCCTCTAATGATATAGAACCAGCTTAGCAGATTATCACATTTTATTAATGTTATAAATCACAGCCAGCAATGGGTCTGGACAAAGAAAATTGAAGCGACTCAACTTGTTTCGGTGTCTTATAGATGTGAAATTAAACAGCAATATTCTTTTTCCGCTTCCTTGCATTGCAGAAAGATTCAAATTCATAAACGGCTATTACTCATGAAGGCGTGTGGGATGGTATTCATTATTTTAGATTTGCTGAGGCTGTGGGCAGCGCGGTGGCACAGTGGTTAGCGCTGCTGCCTCACAGCGTCAGGGGCCCGGTTTTGATTCCCGGCTTGGGTCACTGGTCTGTGCGGAGTCTGCACGTTCTCCTCGTGTCTGTGTGGGTTTCCTCCCACAGCGCCAGGGACCCAGGTTCAATTCCTGGCCTTGAGCGAGTGTGAGGCAGCAGTGCTAACCGCTATGCCGAGGACCCCGAGGACTTTGGCACTCGGTCGCTTTCAGAATAATTAACATACTCAAAACCAGCGGTACGGTGGCACAATGGTCAGCACTGCTGCCTCACAGCACCAGAGACCTGAGTTTGATTCCCGGTTTGGGTTACTATCAGTGCGGAGTCTGCACATTCTCCCCGTGTCCGCGTGGGTTTCCTCCGGGTGCCCCGGTTTCCTCCCACAGTCTGAAAGACGTGCTGGTTAGGGTGCATTGGCTGTGCTAAATTCACAGTGTACCTGAACAGGTGCCGGAGTGTGGCGACTAGGGGATTTTTACAGTAGCTTCATTGCAGTGTTAATGTAAGCCTACTTGTGACAATAATAAACCTTAAAAAAAGGGGCTGTGTTTTTGTGTTTTTTTTAAGCTTCTCTCAAACTTTGTATTTCCATTTCTTTTCTGAGATTAGGTTACAAATAACAACGACATTTTTTGTCTGTGCGGCTGGCCTTTGCTCACCTTTGTATTTTCAATTCTTTTGCTATTAACCTTTCGTTAGTTGCAAAACAGTTCTGTACTTTCCTACATCTGGCAACCCTGTAACCAACAACCAGCCTTTCACTTCCTGACTTCCAATGAATTCATTTTCTTCCAGTTTCTCTCAGTATTGTTTCCCCAAATCCTTGACCTTCTAATAGGCAATCAAAGTGACTCGGAGTTCCTCAATTGAAGTTTATTGACTGGTGTAATGTTGAGGTTTATTTTAATTAGTGCAAGACGCGTGCAGTAATAATCAAGTGAGTCTTAATTAACGCAAGAGCTAAGAGGTTCCCACGTCAGCTGTTGGCAGCATTTTAGCTTCTGCGTTACCAGGTCGTGGACTGAAGTTCCACTCCAGAGATTTGAGCACTGAAATCCAGGCCGAAACTCCACAGCAGCACTGAGGGACTGCTGCGCGGTCGGAGGTGCCATCTTTCGGGTCTGATGTTACAACACCACACAACTTCGCCATGGCAAGACGTGCCGGATCATTGAGACGGATACCATCATTACACATGAGAACACCACCCACCTGGTACACGGTATATACTCTTGTGACTCGGCCAACATTGTCTACCTGATACGCTGCAGGAAAGGATGTCCCGAGGCATGGTACATTGGGGAGGCCATGCAGACGCTACGACAAAGAATGAGCAGACACTGCGCGACAATCACCAGGCAGGAGTGTTCTCTTCCTGTTGGGGAACACTTCAGTGGTCATGGGCATTCAGCCTCTGATCTTCGGGTAAGCGTTCTCCAAGGCGGCCTTCACAACACACGACAATCGCTGAGCAGAGACTGATAGCCAAGTTCCGCACACATGAGGATGGCCTCAACCGGGATCTCGGGTTCGTGTCACACTGTCTGTAACCCCCACCATTTGGCCTGGGCTTGCAAAATCTCACTAACTGTCCTGGCTTGAGACAATTCATACCTCTTTAACCTCTCTCCACACGCACTGTTTGTACCTGTAAAGACTTGATTACCTGTAAAGACTCGCATTTCAACCATTATCTTGCAATTGTGTCTTTGTCTATATATGCCATATAAAACCCATCTGGTTCACCAATATCTTTTAGGGAAGGAAATCTGCTGTCCTTACCTGCTCTGGCCTACATGTGTATCCTTTGAGTCAACTGTGTCTTTGCCTATATATGCCGTGTCTGTGAACCTACCCCCACTCACCTGATGAAGGAGCAGCATTCCAAAAGCTCGTGATTCCAAGTAAACCTGTTGGACTTTAACCTGGTGTTGTGAGACTTCTTACTGTCTGTTCCATCTGGCAGATGTAAAAGAAAATCCCATTGAAGAAATGACAGGGAGTTAGTTAGTTCATAGAATCCTTATAATGCAGAAGGAGGCCATTCGGCCCATCGAGTCTGCACCAACTCTCCGACAGAGCATCATACCCAGTCCCACCCATGCCCCGCCCTATCTCCATAACCCTATGCATTAACCCCACTATTCCCCCAAACCTACACATCTTGGACACTAAGGCACAATTTAACATGGCCAGTCAACCAAACTTGCACATCTTTGGACACATCTCTGGTGTCCTGATCAATAATTTTTACAGATGCACCACTGAAAGCATCCTTTCTGGTTGTATCACAGCTTGGTATGGCTCCTGCTCTGCCCAAGACCGCAAGAAACTACAAAGGGTCGTGAACAAAGTTCATCACTCAAACTCGCCTCCAATCAATTAACTCCTTCTACACTTCCCACTGCCTCGGAAAAGCAGCCGGCATAATTAAGGATCCTGCGCTCCCCGGACATTCTCTCTTCTGCCTTCTTCCATCAGGAAAAAGATATAAAAGCCTGAGATCACGTACCAACCGACTCAAGAACAGCTTCTTCCCTGCTGCCGTCAGACTTTTGAATAGACCTACCTCGCATTAAGTTGATCTTTCTCTACACCCTAGCTATGACTGTAACAGTACATTCTGCATCCCCTCCTTTCCTTCTCTCCTACGTGCTCTATGAACGGTATGCTTGTGCAAGAAACAATACTTTTCACTGTATCCCAATACATGAGACAATAATAAATCAACTCAAATCACGATCCCGCAATCAACATCGCCAACACAGATTTCCTGATTGTTCTGGGATCGTGCTGTGTGCAGATTAGCTGCTGTGTTTCCCACATTACAATCGTGACTACACTTTAAAACTATTCCACTGGCTGTAAATGCTTTGGAGTATGTTGAGGTCATGAAAGTTTATATATAGAAGGTTTGTCTTTTATTTTATAATTAATCTCCACATCTATCTCTCCCGGTCACAGGTATCGAGTTGAAGCAACCTCTCTGAAGAAATTCGAGAATGTGAATCATCCTGAACTGCACAGATCACACTGCCTGTCATTGGTTATGGGTATCATTCACCAACTAATGGTGGGTCGTTGGGGGTAGGGCTTGGGGGGGTCATGGTGGTGGGGGGTTGTTGGGTGTAGGCGGATGGGGGGGGTGAGGAGTTGGGGTGGTGGGTGGATTGGAGGTGGGGGGTTTGGGGCGTAGGAAGTTGGGGGGGTGGGGAGTTGGGGGGGGTGGAGGGTTGGGGAGTTGGGGGGTGGGGAGTTGGGGAGGTGGAGGGTTGGGGAGTTGGGGGGTGGGGAGTTGGGGGGGTGGGGGTTTGGGGGTGGTGAGTTGGGGGTGGGGAGGTGGGGAGTTGTTGGGTGGGGAGTTGGGGGAGTGGGGAGTTGTTGGGTGGGGAGTTGGGGGTGGGGGTTAGGGGGTTGGGGAGTTGGGGTTGGGGAGTTGGGGGGTTGGGGAGTGGGGAGTTGGGGGGTGGTGGGTTGGAGGGTGGGGCTGGTTGGGAGATGGGGGATTTGGGGGACTGGGGAGTTTGGGGAGTGGGGAGTTGGAGGGGTGGGGGCTGGGGGTTGGTGTTTGGGTGGAGTTGTTGGGAGTAGGCTTTTGGGGGGTGATGTCTTTTTGAGGATGCGGTGTTGTGACGGTGTGGGGTTGTTGGGGGCGTGGGGTAGTTGAGGGGTAGGGGAGGTTGTTAGGGCGGGGGTAGTTGGGGGGTAAGGAAGTGGGGGGTTTGTTGGGGATGGGGTTAGTTGGGTGGGTAGGGGAGTGGGGGTGTTGTTGGGGAGGGGGGTAGTTGGGTGGTGGGGGTCTATGGTGGGGTTGTTGGGGGTGGGGGTAGTTGGGGGTAAGGGAATGGGGTGTTGTTGGGGGCAGGGGGAGTTGGGGAGGGGGGGGGAGGGTTGTTGGGGGTGCGGTGTTGTGACAGTGCAGGATTCTTGGGGGAAGGGGGTAGTTGGGGGTGGGGGAGGGGGTGTTGTTGGGGGAAGGGGGTAGTTGGAGGGTGGGGGAGGGGGGGCTTGTTGGGGGAAGGGGGTAATTGGGGGGTGGGGGACTATGGGGGTGTTGTTGGGGGTGCGGTGTTGTGACAGTGCAGGGTTGTTGGGGGAAGGGGGTAGTTGGGGTGTGGGCGAGGGGGGGTTGCTGGGGGCAGGGTTAGCTGGGGGTAAGGGAATGGGGGTTGTTGGGGGCAGGGGGAGTAGCGGGGGTTGTTGGGGGTGCGGTGTTGTGACAGTGCGGGGTTGTTGGGGGCAGGGGGTAGTTGGGGGTGGAGGAGTGGGGGGGTTGTTGGGGGAAGGGGGTAGTTGGGGGGTTGTTGGGGGCAGGGGGAGTTGGGGGGTGGGGGACTATGGGGGGGCTGTTGGGGGTGCGGTGTTGGGACGGTGCACGATGCAGATTGGCAGCACAAACCTGTTCATGATCATCATAGAAATCATAGAAACCCTGCAGCACAGAAAGAGGCCATTCAGCCCATCGAGTCTGCACCGACCACAATCCCACCCAGGCCCTACCCCCATATCCACCCACTAATCCCTCTAACCTACACATCTCAGGACACTAAGGGGCAATTTAGCATGGCCAATCAACCTAACCCGCACATCTTTGGACTGTGGGAGGAAACCGGAGCACCCGGAGGAAACCCACGCAGACACGAGGAGAATGTGCAAACTCCACACAGACAGTGACCCAAGCCGGGAATCGAACCCAGGTCCCTGGAGCTGTGAGACAGCAGTGCCAACAACTGTGCTATCGTGCCGTGATGCAGGGGACTTTGCACTGGATTGGTAACTACACGAAGGACTAAATCCAATGATCACTTTCCCTTTTAGGAATCAGAGGAACTCGGCGGAAAGTACACAGAGGCTTCTGGTTAATAAAAGAGAAACAAGAGATGGAGAAGATGCATCAGTGAGAGGAAAATGCTGACAGCCGGGAGAGAACTCCAGCCTGATAAAAACTCCCCGTCAGAGCAGAGAGAATGCGGTAAATCAGGAGATTTACTCACTGGGACATTGGACGAGTAAAAGACAACAAACACAATAATTGGCAGAGCGTACAGCTGAGTTAACAGATTTCTTTTGGGACGCTCTGTATTTTAATAATGTCACAAAGCTGGCACTGATGAGAGTCTAGGTTCAGTTCCTGTGTTTAAATCAGGATGAAGCTCTTTGTGGGGAAAGAAATGCAGGGAGACATCAAATAAATCTGCGCTTGAAGTATCTGCTTCGAACATTGAGGCCTTTGCCTCCCAGAATCTAGGAAAGCAATTGTTGAGTTTTTATAATGATATAACAGCAGCAATCACTCATAGACTTTGTGTAAACATGTGGTGGGTTCATTTATAAAGACTAGGTACACAAGGACATATATACATGGGTTTAAAGCTTGAAGACATCAGCGACAGAGCTGTGTGTGCTGCGCTCTGCTCACAAGCCAAAGTGTAACTGAGACTGGATCGCATGGCACACTTCCTTTCGAGTGATGCCATCCCTTACAGGCAGATTGCAATGCCAATGAGAGCAAATGACACTGGCACTGTCCCTTGTAAGCGTAAAAGAGCTCCTTAGATTGATTCAAAACGGGGAAAGGTTGAGGTAAATTGAAGGGGTTTTGGGGGTATTGTCAAAGTATTTGGAAGGTAGGTACAGAAGTAGGAAGCCAGGGTGTTTCTGGAAGGCATTTGACAAGGCAAGGACCATGTTGTTGACAGACTGGGAAAAGACAGTTAGGGTGGGGAGCACAACCAGGGGTCATTGGAATAGTGAAGATGAGAGCAATATTGGTCATTGCTTCCTGGCTGCAGAAAGAGAAGGATCAGGAGCAGCAGCAATGGTCAGAGGAGCCTCTGTGCATAACACATAGCCCTACAAGGAGTCTCAATTATTGCTCACAAGCTACGGGGCAGCACGGTGGCACAGTGGTTAGCACTGCTGCCTCAGAATGCCAGGGACCCAGGTTTGATTCCTGGCTTGGATCGCTGTCTGTGCGGAGTTTGCACGTTCTCCCTGTGTCTGCAGGGGTTTCTTCCGGGTGCTCCGGTTTCCTACCACAGTCTGAAATTGACCCAATCAGGTGCCGGAGTGTGGCGACTCGGGGAATTTCACAGTAACTTCATTGCAGTGTTAATGTAAGCCTTACTTGTGATTAATAAATAAACTTTAACTTTTTTGCTTGCAGAGTGATACAGGGATTAAACATGTTAAATTAGAACGATAGGTTGTAGACGAGGCTCCTACAGGTTATACATGGAAGTGGCTGAATGATTGCTTTCAGAGCTGGTCACATGATTTGATGGTGATGTCATTGGGGTGTTTCACAGGTTCTTGTTTAGTTTCATTTTGTACTCTGTGCAGGCAGCAGCTCCTCAATAAACCTTGTTGTTAGTTTGAATCTACGTGTGCTAACCACATCTTTTTCTTTTTGTTTAAAACCCACAACCCCTAACATGGTTGAGACATGGGAGGAGTTGCAGTCGCAAATGTCAGAATTGAGATTCATCAATATGAGTGCAGTGAAGGTATTAAGGGTTATTGACAAACCAAGGCAGGTCGGATGGATCTAAACCACAGATGAGCCATAATCTAATTGGGGCAGCACGGTGGCATAGTGGTTAGCACTGCTGCCTCACAGCGCCAGGGACCTGGATTCGCATCCCAGTTTGGGTCACTGTCTGTGCGGAGTCTGCACATTCTCCCCGTGTCTGCATGGGTTTCCTCCAGATGCTCCAGTTTTCTCCCACGCGCTAAAGATTTGATTTGATTTGATTTATTATTGTCACATGTATTAGTATACAGTGAAAAGTATTGTTATTGCTATATAGACAAAGCATACCGTTCATAGAGAAAGAAAGGAGAGAGTGCAGAATGTAGTGTTACAGTTATAGCTTGGGTGTAGAGAAAGATCAACTCAAAAGTCTGATGGCAGCAGGGAAGAATTGGTTGGTACATAAACTCAGATTTTGTATCTTTTTCCCGATGGAAGAAGGTGGAAGAGAGTATCTCTGGGGCGCATGGGGTCCTTGGGCTGCTTTTCCGAGGTAGTGGGAAGTGTAGACGGAGTCAATGGATGGGAGGCTGGTTTGCGTGATGGACTGGGCTACATTCACTTTGTAGTTTCTTCCGGTCTTGGGCAGAGCAGGAGCCATACCAAGCTGTGATACAACCAGAAAGAATGCTTTCTATGGTGCATCTGTAAAAGTTGGTGAGAGAGTCGTAATGGAAATGTTGAATTTTCTTAACCTCCTGAGAAAGTAGAGGCGTTGATGGGCTGCCTTACCTTTTGAACTAGAAGGTGGAAGAGAGAATGTCCGGGTTTCATGGGGTCCTTGATTATGCCGGCTGCTTATCCCAAGCAGCGGGAAGTGTAGACAGAGTCAATGAATGGGAGGATGGTTTGCCTGATAGACTGGGCTTCTGATGTGAGGGTGAGGCGGATTGGCCGTTCTAAATTGTCTCTTGTCAGGGGGATTAGCAGAGTAAATGCGTGGGGTTACAGCGATAGGAACTAGGTGGGATTGTTGTCGGTGCAGGCTCGATGGGCCAAATGGCCTCCTTCTGCACTGTAGGGATTCTATGATTCTGAGAGTAACTAAGGGGCTGAATGGTCTCATCCTGTTCCTGTGTTCCTGATGCAGGTTTTTATTTCGAAAACCGCAGCCGCTGATATGAATCACATCAATCTCAAGCATGGCATATTTTATACTTGATTTGCCCAATTATAATATTCCCAGCAAAATTCTCCTGAATCCATTCATTATTCATAAACTTTGCTGTTGTGTAACTGCATCACCTCATTCTGAATCCAGGAAGCATTTGTCCAATTAACATATTGATTCGGTCTGTTGTCTCCTCCTCCAGCTTGTTATTACTAATTTAGTAATGTTATTAGGTTAGCATTTAGTGAAAATAAAGACCAGCTACATTTCTGTCACTGCCAACAGCTTTCACAGTAAAACAAGGTTTCCAAATGGCCAAGGCAAAAGGGTTAAAGCAAAAACTCTGCTCTGAGGCTAACAGGTCTCCCATGTTCTTTGCTCAGAATGGTCTCAACTCTAATGAGGATCACAGAATCCTACGGTGCAGAAAGAGGCCATTCGGCCCATCGAGTCTGCACAGACCACAATCCCACCCAGGCCCTAACCCCATGCATTTTACCCTAGCCAGACTCCCTAACACCAAGGGGCAATTTAGCATGGCCAATCCACCTAACCCGCACATCTTTGGACTGTGGGAGGAAACTGGAGGAAACCCACGCAGACAACGTGCAAACTCCGCACAGACAGTGACCCGAGGCTGGGATTCGAACCCAGGTCCCTGGAGCTGTGAGGCAGCAGTGATAACCACTGTGCCACCGCGCCTCTCGAGTCACTGAGCTTTGAAATGTCCCAAAGTATTTCTCAGAATAGGCTGCTCGAGTGGTCTTCGGTGGAACATCGGAACATGAATGGCACGGTGGCACAATGGTCAGCACTGCTGCCTCACAGTGCCAGGGACCCGGGTTCGATTTCCGGCTTGGGTCACTGTCTGTGCGGAGTCTGCACATTCTCCCTGTGACTGTGTGGGTTTCCTCCGGGTGCTCCGGTTTTCTCCCACAGTCCAAAAGTGTGCAGGTTATGTGGATTTGCCATGCTGAAGCTCTTAATGTCAGGGGGATTAGCAAGGTAAATACGTGGGGTTATGGGGATAGAACCTGGACTAATAGTCGTCAGTGTGGACTTGATGGCCTGAATGGACCTCCTTGTGCCCTGTAGGAATTCTATTTTTTTATATTTCTATTTCATGGGAAGCAGAGAGGAGGCCCTTCAGCCACCATTGCAATGACTTCAATCAGGCCATTGAGGTTGGCCTATTGGAATATGAACTCCCTGATTAAGGATCCAATTGATGAGCCAATCAGGGAGTCTTTACCTTGTATTTAACTGGGAGTGTCAGTTCCTCTGACACCCCCGGAGGTAGACTGCTGACTGCGAGCACTCTGTGTACTGCTGTTAGAGTTTGTAAATAAAGAGATTTTGGTGAAGGGACTTCTGCGTCCGCAGATTTATGACAAGTGTATCCCAATACATGTGACAATAATAAATCAAAATAAAAAAATGGTGGATCAGAAATTTAGATTGGGCATGATGGAGACTGCTGGGGGCTGAGAGCTTCCCCTTAGGCCGTAACCCTCCATTGCTTCCCAATTCCACCCTCCCCCCCCCCCCCCCCCCCCCCGCCCCTCCGCCCCTCACCCCCACTTCAATCGAAGCAAGAGCTCGGTTTTTCTCGGCATTCCTAAGACTGAAGTGTTGGCAGTGGCAACAGGAGAATCGATTCCTTCCCCTTATTCTTGGCTGCAGCTCCGAAATGTCTGAAGATGTGCAGGTTAGGTGGATTGGCCATGCTAAATTGCCCCTTAGTGTCAGGGGGATTAGTAGGGTAAATGTATGGGGTTATGGGGATAGGCCTATCAGTGAGACACTGCCATTCAGTTAGATCACGGCTGATCAGGCATCTAACTCCATAGACCCACCCTCGCTCGCACCCCTCAATACCTTCTGCTAACAAAACATCTATCAATCTCAGAATTATATCTCCGAACATCAATTGCTAATCATGAAATAGAATTCCAAAATTTTGTCACCCTGAGTGTGAAGAATCGTTTCCTGGTCTTACTCCGTCTACACTTCCCGCTGCCTCAGAAAAGCAGCCAACATAATCAAGTACCCCGGACATTCTCTCTTCCACCTTCTCCCGTCGAGAAAAAGATACAAAAGTCTGAGGTCACGTACCAACTGAATCAAGAATAGCTTCTTCCCTGCTGCTGTCAGACTTTTGAAAGGACCTAGCTTATACTAAGTTCCCTGTACCCTCGCTACGGCTGACACTACATTCTGTCCCCTCTTCTTTCCTTCTCCCCTGTGTACTCTATGAACGGTATGCTTTGTCTGTACAGCACAAGAAACAACACTTTTTACCGTATCCCAATGCATGATTATAATGTGGGGAGGCACGATGGCACAGTGGTTAGCACTGCTGCCTCACAGCGCCAGGGACCCGGGTTCGCTTCCCGGCTTGGGTCAATGTCTATGTAGAGTTGCACATTCTCCCCATGTCAGGGTGGGTTTCCTCCAGGTGCTCCAGTTTCCTCCCACAGCCCAAAGATATGTGGGTTTGGTGGATTGGCTGTGCTAAATTACCCCTTTTTGTCAGGGGGATGAGTCGGGAACATTTTTGGGGTTATGGGGATAGGGCTTGGGTGGGATTGTGGTTGATGCAGACTTGATGGGCCAAATGGCCTCCTTCTGCACTGTCGGAATTCTATGATCCTATGACTGTAACACTACATCCTGCACCCTCTCCTTTCCTTCTCCCCTATGTACTCTATGAATGGTATGCTTTGTCTGTATAGCGCGCTAGAAACAATACTTTTCGTTGTATCCCAATACATGTGACAATAATAAATCAAATCAAATCAAATCAAGTCAAATCCTAAAAGATTCATCTATAAGTTTTAGAATCCGCTTGCTAACTAGCCGGAATAGTTTCTCTCCAACTGTCCTGAATACATTGAAAACTTTGACCATTTGTCAATCAAAGTGCATCCTTGAAGGAATATGCTCCATAATCTTGTTCAAATCCTCACATTACATCCAGCGTTGGCATAACTCCAATTATAATTCAACCGGAGACGCAATATTATGCAACAAAGTGTTAGGATTAAAATAAAATTGACCTTGAACAAGACTTGCATGTGGCAGGGACGTCTCCATATTTATAACGGTCAGCTAAGAGGAATTGAGTCGTGCTGAAGATTAGGTTATAGCAGGGATTAACGGGCAGTGATGTGCTCAGAACTGTGACACATCTGTCAACATTGAGAGCTCAAAGTGATCTGTGACATTTCTAATTTGGGTTTTTTTGTTCAGCCTCGCGTAGCTTGCTGCAATCGACGCCTTTTCTTTCCCTTTCAGGATGATTTGAGCTGTTCTTTGTGAATATTCTCTGCATGAAATAATCGCACGGCGTTCAGTTTAAACTTGGGGGGGGGGGGGGGTGGATGGGAGAAAAAAAAGTCATTTCGCAAACAGCTGAAGCAGACATTTATTCTCTTTGAAGTTCTTGATCTGGCTTTGGAGACTGCGATGCTGATGACTGGATCTTGGAGAGCCCACGCTTTTCCCTTAATACTGCATGAGGTGAATTTACATTACCGAGGCTTGGATCAGTCCAATTCAGCTGCGGGTAGTGCAGTTGAGAAATATACAGGGGAAGTGGTAAAGCAAGAGAGATCCAGAGGGTGTGACTGGGGCGGCACGGTGGCACAGTGGTTAGCACTGCTGCCTCACAGCTCCAGGGTCCCGGGTTCGATTCCCGGCCTTGGGTCACTGTCTGTGTGGAGTTTGCACATTCTCCTCGTGTCTGCGTGGGTTTCCTCCGGGTGCTCCGGTTTCCTCCCACAGTCCAAAGATGTGCGGGTTAGGTTGATTGGCCATGCTAAAAAATTGCCCCTTAGTGTCCTGAGATGCGTAGGTTAGAGGGATTAGTGGGTAAATGTGTAGGGATATGGGGCTAGGGCCTGGGTTGGATTGTGGTCGGTGCAGACTCGATGGGCCGAATGGCCTCTTTCTGCACTGTAGGGTTTCTATGATTCTATGACTGTTATTGTGGGTGGCTTCATGTTGGATAGGTTGACAAATCTAGACCAGACCTTTAATGGGTGGAAGTAGGAAACACTTCTTCACGCGAGGAGCAGTATAGGCTTGGATCTCATTTTCTCAAAGGGCAATTCAAAGACTAGAGTACATACAATCCCTACAGTGCAGAAGGAGGCTATTCAGCCCATCGAGTCTGTACCGACCACAATCCCAAACAGCCCTATCCCCGTCACCCCACATATTTACCCTGTTAATTCCCTGACACAAGGGTCAATTTTGCATAGCCAATCAAGCTAACCTTATTGATGCTAGATTAATTGTTAATTACCTTTGCCAATGATGGTGCATGGGGCTAATTGGCTGAATTTTCTAGCCCTCAACCATAAAATCCCTACAGTGCAGAAGAGACCATTCGGCCCATCGAGTCTGCACCGACAACAATCCCACCCAGGCCCTGTCCCCATAACCCACATATTTACCCCGCTAATCCCTCTAACCTATGCATCCCGGGACACTAAGGGGCAATTTAGCATGGCCAATCAACCTAATCCGCACATCTTTGTCTGTGGGAGGAAACTGGAGCACCCGGAGGAAACCCACGCAGACACGTGGAGAATGTGCAAACTCCGCACAGACAGTGACCCAAGCCGGGAATCGAACCCGGCTCCCTGGAGCTGTGAGGCAGCAGTGCTAACCCACCGTGCCCCCCTGGGCAAGTCCCAGGGAAGAATTGCAGCAATGGTGGGTCTCCCAGACCCACCAAATGCAACCCCCTCCTGTGACGGGGATGACCTAAGAACACACTCCAGCATCCTCACCTGCATCCTACATTTCCCCATCAGCTCCTGCAGTCGATTTTCCTTGATGTTTTTTTCCTGCCTAGTTGGTACTCCATAACTACAAAGCTGAGGGAGATAAATATTTTTGTTAAGAGATTCCATCTCACGAGGAGGCTTCAGGCCAATCCACACCCAACAACCTGCTTTGAAAATTCTGCTCACATTTTCCCAACTTGAGGATGACACCTAATCTCAAGGGAGGATGGAGAAAATGTTTTGGGGAAGGCCTCATAGAAAAGCGGGCAACTTGGCATCACAGGGGTGGCATGGCCCGTGGGCAACACACAACACCGCTGGCCATTGGTGAGTGATGAGTGATCTTCATCACCAAGAAAACATGGTGGAAAACTGGTTGGTGGTGGTGGGAATTCCATGCGAGGCGCAGTATAGGTTTGTTTGTCTATGAACAAAGCTATGCAGATGGGGCAAGTCCCAGGGAAGAATTGGTAAGCTTTTGGCTCAAATACTAATCATGATCTTAAAAGATCTGTTAACATCGGGAGATCGGACAAACTGACTTTTGCTTTCAGGATGTGGGTTGTTTTGTTTAGAATGTTCTTGATAGCCTCAGCTGATGGCTTGGAATTTGCCATAGCTGTCCAAAATGTGAGGAGAGTTTTCAAAGCAGGTTGTTGGCTGCAGGATTGGCCTGAAACCACCTCGGTGAGATGGAAGCTCTTAATAAAAATATATATTTATTCAGCCTTGTGGTTACAGAGCACCAACCAGTCAGAGAAAAGCATCAAGGAAGAACTATGTAGTTGCAGCAATGGTGGGTTGAAAGCGGAAGTATGCACTCCACTGAATATCTTCTTCATTAGTTTTAAAGCTGAAATTGATAGGTTTTTGTTAACCAGAGATATGACAGGATATGGAATTAGGTCGCAGACCAACCACAGTCACATGGGATGGTAGAGGGGCTGAATGGCCTGTTATATTGCTTCTGTTTTTGGGTGGTTAACAATGAGATTCTTTTTCGTCTTCAGTCTCTCGAATCAAGAATGGCATTTTTTCAATTCATTCACGGGACATGGGCGTCGCTGGCTGGGCCAGCATTTATTGCCCATCCCTAGTTGCCCGAGGGCAGTTGAGAGTCAACCACATTGCTGTGGCTCAGGAGTCACATGTAGGCCAGACCAGGAAAGGATGGCAGATTTCCTTCCCTAAAGGACATTAGTGAACCAGATGGGTTTTTCCGACAATCGACAATGGTTTCATGGTCATCAGTAGATTCTTAATTCCAGATTTGTTTTATTGAATTCAAATTCCACCATCTGCCGTGGGGGATTCGTACCCGGGTCCCCAGAACATTAGCTGGGTTTCTGGATTCATTGTCTAGTGATAATCCCACCATGCCATCACCTCCCTATCAGTAGTTAGAACTTGATACATAATTAACCCAACTACATCTCATCGACAAGGTGGTTTTAACAGTGAAATTACAGAGTGATCGGGGAAGTTAGGTGGATTGGCTTTGCTAAATTGCCCCTTAATGTCCAAAGCTGTGTAGGTTAGGTGGTTTAGCCATGATAAATTGCCCCTTAGTGTCCAAAGGTGTGCAGGTTCTGTGGATTGGCCATACTAAATGTGTAGGGTTACAGGGATAGGGCAGGGGGAGAGGATCTGGGTAAGATGCTCTATCAGAGAGTTGGTGCAGACTCGATGGGCCAAATGGACTCTTCTGCACTGTGGGGATTCTATGATTCGACATGCTATCAAGTGCAGAATTCTTTGTGCACTCTAGGTGTTCACTGAGGGTGGAACATGTGATGAATAATTTATCAATGACTATTTATAATATTTGAGACTTGTTCATCTGCTGGTTCTTTTATGAGAGGATGTGTGGAAATGTACTATTGTTGAAAGAACAATGCAAAAACACTGCATTTCCCGATGAAATCTGACAGGGAGGAGAATCTGTGCTGCTGGGTTGGGAGATCTTTGGAATTTTTCTTGATCAGATGTACGTGAAAAACTGAAGAGTAAAAGAGAGCAAAATCAGATGCTCAGGAGATATTGGTGCAGACAACCAACAGCTTGGTCAGGTTTTAAGGAGCGTCTTAAAATAAGAAAGGGAGGGTAAGGAGACAGAGAGGTCTAGGGCGAGGTCGGAGAATCCCGCTCGCGGGCCAGGTCGGAGAATCCCAGCCGATGGTTCACGAATCAGCTTTCCTCCTTCTTTGTCCAAACGCTGTGTGTGTCTTGAATTCACTTGCTAAGTGCCTAAAGTTGCATCACCATTGCGCAGAGTTCCTCGGCCAGCACAGGAGATGTCACAGGTGTGTGAGCTCCACAACCCACCTCGCTGGGTAATATGCCACTGGGCAGTTCATTCTCCCACCCCCCCAACCTCCCCCACACCCCCAACCTCCCCCACACCCCCTCACCTACCCCCATCTCCCTCTACATCATCCTGCACTCTGGCCAACAAGCTAAGGACGGATTCCATCCTTGCGATGTCCTGGTCAAATCCCTCGCTGACAAAGAGCAAAGAACAAAGAAAAGTACAGCACAGGAACAGGCCCTTCGGCCCTCCAAGTCTATGTAGATCATGATGCCCTCACTAAAAAAAACCTTCTGCCCTTACACGGTGCTTCTATTCCTTCCCTATTCATGCACCCATCCAGATGCCTTTTAAATGTTGCTAATGTGCCTGCTTCCACCACCTCCTCTGGCAGCGCGTCCCAGGCACCCACCCCTCTCTGTGTGAAAAACTTCCCCCGCACATCTCCCTTAAACTTTTCCCCTCCCACCTTGAACCTGTGCCCCCTTATAATTGACACTTCCACCCTGGGGAAAAGCCTCTGACTA
The DNA here is from genome assembly GCF_964213995.1 of Mustelus asterias. NCBI lineage: Eukaryota > Metazoa > Chordata > Chondrichthyes > Carcharhiniformes > Triakidae > Mustelus > Mustelus asterias. Next base: position 97,176,996 of record NC_135815.1, on the reverse strand, counting down.
TCCACCCTGTCTATGACTCTCATAATTTTGTAGACCTCTATCAGGTCTCCCCTCAGCCTCCGTCTTTCCAATGAAAACAATCCTAGTTTATTCAACCTCTCCTCATAGCCAACACCCTCGAGACCAGGAAATATCCTGGTGAACCTTCTTTGCACTCTCCCCAAAGCTTCCCAATCCTTCTGTTAGTGTGGTGACCAGAACAAAGAACAAAGAACAGTACAGCACAGGGACAGGCCCTTCGGCCCTCCAAGCCTGCATCTATCACATTGTCCTATCTAGACCAGCCGCCTGTATCCCTCTATTCCCCATCTGTTCATGTGTCTATCCAGATAAGTCTTAAATGTCACTAACATAACTGCCTCAACCACCTCACTTGGCAGCGCATTCCAGGCTCCCACCACCCTCTGTGTAAAAAACTTCCCCCGCACATCTCCACTGAACTCCCTTGCCTTGAACTTGTGCCTCCTTGTAATTGTCATTTCTGCCCTGGGAAAAAGCTTCCAACTGTCCACCCTATCCATACCCCTCATAATTTAATAAACTTCTATCAGGTCACTACTCAACCTCCGTCTTTCCAGGAAGAACAATCCCAGTTTATTCAATCTCACCTCATAGCTAATACCCTCCATACCAGGCAACATCCTGGTAAATCTTTTCTGAACTCTCTCCAAAGCCTCCACGTCTTTCTGGTAGTGTGGTGACCAGAATTGGACACAGTATTCCAAATGTTGCCTAACCAATATAACGGTAACATAATTTGCCAACTTTTATACCTGATGCCCTGGCCAATGAAGAACTGCACACAATACTCCAAATGCAACCTAACCAAGGTTGTGATTGATATATAGGACCTCACAGAACAGAGGAGGCCATTCAGCCCATTGAGTCTGCACTGACTCTCTGACAGAGTTTCATATTGACTCTGGGTGTAACCAATTAACAAAAAATTTCAATCCCATTCCCTTTCCTTCGCATGCTTGAAAACACTCAATACCTGAACATTACTCTTCACCTTAAGGCAATTGAACTTTGTACCAGAAGGCTGGTGAGTCACTGAAAGCCTGATGGTAATTTTCCTGTCATTACAATGTAGTTATTATAATAAATTGCTTTTTTAATTTTTGCTTCTGTTACTGGCTCCACCTGCTACCTTTCAACAGATCTGGACTGTGAGGCCTGATCCTTGAACAGACGTTGAAAAGAATTCTTCTCTTCCCCCCCTTGTTCCTCGCACAGATGAACCAGGCAGGGCCAAAGGTCAGTGGGGTCGTGCGTTTCTGCTTTCCTCACCAGAGTTCTTTCAGCTCAATCTGGGAGTGCTTAATCGGACTAGCATGACCAGGCAATTTGAAACTGAGGTGGGTTACACCCCAGACCGCGTATGACTGTGTTTTTGGGAAACTGCTTCGAGATTCAATTGGCCCACAAAACAGGCCATGCGCAACTCCTGCCCCCCCAACTCCCCTCCCCCCCACCCCCCCTCCACACCTTCCATTTCACCCCCACCCCCCAATCCTCCAAAGCTGCCAGGTTGGGATTGCAAGAATATACCAGTTCAGCTGGTTCGAGAAGGCTCTTCATGTTGTACTTTCCTTTGGCAATAGCTGAAGACATTTTTCAAGGCTTTTGGTCAAATCCCCCAAATATTTAATTTACTAAGAGAATGGCGAGTGTTCACCAATGGGCAGCGCAGTGGCACAGTGGTTGGCACTGCTGCCTCATGGGCCCGGGTTCAATTTCGGCCTTGACTGACTGTGTGGAGTTTGCATGTTCTCCCCGTGTCTGCGTGGGTTTCCTTCGGGTGCTCCGGTTTCCCCCCACAGTCCAAAGATGTGCACGTTTGGTGGATTGGCCATGCTGAATTGCCCCTTAGTGTCCAAAGATGTGTAGGTTAGCTGGATTAGCCATGCTAAATTGCACCTTAGTGTCCAAAGGTGGATTGGCCATGGTAAATTGCCCCTTGGTGTCCAAAGATGTGTAGGTGAGGATTAGTGGGCTTGGAGGGCCGAAGGGCCTGTTCCTGTGCTGTATTGTTCTTTGTTCTTAGCAGGGTAAATACGTGGAGTTACGGGACAGGGCCTGGATAAGATGTTCTGTCGGAAAGTGAGTGCAGGCTCGATGGGCCAAATGGCCTCCTTCTGCACTGTAGGGATTCTATAGATTGTATGCTGTTAAATGGTTCAGGGTAGTTTTTATAAAGTCATTAGAACATAGAACATAGAAAGCCACAGCACAAACAGGCCCTTCGGCCCACAAGTTGCGCCGATCACATCCCCACCTCTAGGCCTATCTATAGCCCTCAATCCCATTAAATCCCATGTACTCATCCAGAAGTCTCTTAAAAGACCCCAACGAGTTTGCCTCCACCACCACCGACGTCAGCCGATTCCACTCACCCACCACCCTCTGAGTGAAAAACTTACCCTTGACATCTCCTCTGTACCTACCCCCCAGCACCTTAAACCTGTGTCCTCTCGTAGCAACCATTTCAGCCCTTGGAAATAGCCTCTGAGGGTCTACCCTATCCAGACCTCTCAACATCTTGTAAACCTCTATCAGGTCACCTCTCATCCTTCGTCTCTCCAGGGAGAAGAGACCAAGCTCCCTCAACCTATCCTCATAAGGCATGCCCCCCAATCCAGGCAACATCCTTGTAAATCTCCTCTGCACCCTTTCAATGGCTTCAACATCTTTCCTGTAATGAGGTGACCAGAACTGCGCGCAGTACTCCAAGTGGGGTCTAACCAGGGTCCTATAAAGCTGCAGCATTATCTCCCGACTCCTAAACTCAATCCCTCGATTAATGAAGGCCAGTACGCCTTCTTGACCGCATCCTCCACCTGCGAGGCCGATTTAAGAGTCCTATGGACCCGGACCCCAAGGTCCTTCTGATCCTCTACACTGCTAAGAATGGTACCCTTCATATTATACTGCTGCTTCATCCCATTGGATCTGCCAAAATGGATCACCACACACTTATCCGGGTTGAAGTCCATCTGCCACTTCTCCGCCCAGTCTTGCATTCTATCTATGTCTCGCTGCAACTTCTGACATCCCTCCAAACTATCCACAACACCACCTACCTTGGTGTCGTCAGCAAACTTACCAACCCATCCCTCCACTTCCTCATCCAGGTCATTTATGAAAATGACAAACAGCAAGGGTCCCAGAACAGATCCCTGGGGCACTCCACTGGTCACTGACCTCCATGCAGAGAAAGACCCCTCCACAGCCACTCTCTGCCTTCTGCAGGCAAGCCAGTTCTGGATCCACAAGGCAACAGCCCCTTGGATCCCATGCCCTCTCACTTTCTCAAGAAGTCTTGCATGGGGGACCTTATCGAACGCCTTGCTGAAGTCCATATAGACCACATCCACCGCTCTTCCTTCATCAATTGTCATTGTCAGTGATTTCAAATTATACGCACAAGGGAAGGACAGGATGCGCTCATTAAAAACATTTATATTTGGTGGTAAATCCACATCCAGCTGTCTTCTTAATAAAACGTCATCAATTTACCACTCTTAAATACAACAAGGAACTCTCAGTGTTCCTCAGAGAGAAAAGACACCGTTATATTCTTTTACGTTGGCCCCATTGTACTGGTTCAACAGAGATTATCATTGATTGTGGGAATTGAACCCAGTTCTCTGGCGCTGTGAGGCAGCAGAGCTAACCACCGTGTCACCGTGCCGCCCCTAATTGCCTTCCTCACTACTTGTTGTACCTGCATGTTAAATTTTTATGATTGATTGGGCAGGGACATCCAGATCCCTCTGCATTGCAGCGTTTTGCAATCTCTCTCCAATTTTCCTTGTTGTTACATGCACATTTGACATGCTGTTTCTGACGGTGGTCCGGATCTCAAAGAATGGCGAGACAGTGTACAGGATTGAGATAGAGAATCTGGTGAACTGGTGCGATGACAATGATCTCTCCCTCAATGTCAACAAAACGAAGGAGAGTGTCATCGATATCAGGAAGCATAAAGGAGAACATGTTCCTGTCCACATCAATGGGGACGAAATAGAAATGGTTGAAAGCTTCAGACTTTTAGGTGTCCAGAACCAGTAACCTGTCCTGGTCCCTCCATGCCGACACTATAGTTAAGAAAGCCCACCAATGCCTTTACTTTCTCAAAAGATGAAGGAAATTTGGCATCTCCGCTATGACTCTCACCAACTTTTACAGATGCACCATAGAAAGCATTCTTTCTGGTTGTATCACAGCTTGGTATGGCTCCTGCTCTGCCCAAGACCGCAAGGAACTGCAAAAGGTCGTGAATGTAGCCCAATCCATCACGCAAACCAGCCTCCCATCCATTGACTCTGTCTACACTTCCCGCTGCCTTGGCAAAGCGGCCAGCATAATTAAGGACCCAATGCATCCCGGACATTCTCTCTTCCACCTTCTTCCGTTGGGATAAAGATACAAAAGTCTGAGGTCACGTACCAACCGATTCAAAACAGCTTCTTCCCTGCTGCCATCAGACTTTTGAATGGACCTACCTTGCATTAAGTTGATCTTTCTCTACACCCTAGCTATGACTGTAACACTACATTCTGCACCCTCTCCTTTCCTTCTCTATGAACGGTATGCTTTGCCTGTATAGCACGCAAGAAACAATACTTTTCACTGTATCTTAATACATGTGACAATAATAAATCAAATCTAATCAAAATCAAGACTCCACCAATGACAAATAGGAATAGTTGACGATTGCGCTGACGAGCTGTGATCGACATGCACTTTCCCAAATATGGTCGTGACTAATTGCAACTTGCTGACTTCAAGGAATCGCATTAGTTTGATCATTCTCCAGACACCAGTCCTCCCATCAACCAGAGGCAGATGACAACTGGGACAGACCACAGGATGACTGGAGACATATAAGCAAGTGTTTGGAAAGCAAAAAAAAAAATTATTCTAAGGTTTAAATAAAAGCGTAGGCTTGTGACATCCCTTTGCATCAGAATGAAGCTTTGGTAGGAAAATTCTAACAGACCGTAAAACATCAGAACCACAGTGAGAGGCTGGAAATAATGAGCATTTTCTCACTTGATTCTATGTTGGTGTAAAATATTCCGCTACCTTTCAGTGTTGGGGGAAAAATCACTTGGAGGAGTGAAACCTCCAGAGAGCTCGTTTACTGAACAAATAAACCCTACAAATGGCCTTGCGGAAATCTTTTGGAGGTTTTCAGCAATATCTGTGTTGGGAAAATGCCATGTAAGATTAAAAACTTTTGATTATCTCTATTGAGAGGATACACGTGTAGTGTGTGTGTACGCGGCAACTTGCAAGCAGCGTTCCCTCTCATTTTCCTTTCTAGTGCATGGTCTGTCTGCTGTACAGTGAGCTCCAGGTTGATGTGTTACCTGTGCAGCTCAGAGGGAGGGAGCATGGCTTGCAGGGAACAGGAAGCATCCTTTCCGAATGTATCACAGCTTGGTATGGCTCCTGCTCTGACCAAGACTGCAAGAAACCACAAACGTAGTCCATCGCGCAAACCAGCCTCCCATCCATTGGCTCTATCTACATTTCCCGCTGCCTCTGAATCCTTTGCACTCTCTCCTTTCCTTCTCCCCTATGTACTCTATGAACAGTATGCTTTGTATGGCGCGCAAGAAACAATACTTTTCAGTGTAAACCAATACATGTGACAATAATAAATCAACCCAATCCATACCTTACATTAAGCTGATCTTTCTCTACGCCCTAGCTATGACCGTGACACTATATTTTGCACTCTCTCCTCTCCTTCTCCCCTATGTACTCTATGAATGGTATGTTTTGTCTGTATACCCAATACATGTGACAATAATAAATCAAATCAAATCAAATCACAGCGAATCACGACACAGTATTTTGACTTTACTGCAATTTCCGACCTGATCACAATCATCTCAAATTCTGTAAATTCAAGGCCAAATCCAAACTCTGCTGCCCACGTCCCAACTCCCACCCAATGTCCTGCCCACCCTCTCAACCCAGCTCTACATTGGCTCCCATTAGCAACATCTCGACTTTAAAATGGACATCCTTGCTTTCAGATCTCTCTATAGCTTTCCCCCTCCCCATCTGGGTGGCACGGTGGTTAGCACTGCCCCCTCACAGTGACTTGGGTTCAATTCTGACCTCGGATGACCTGTTTGTGTAGAGTGTGCACATTCTCCCCGTGTCTGCGTGGGTTTCCTCCGGGTGCTCCGGTTTCCTCCCACACTCCAAATATGTGCAGGTTAGGTTGATTGGCCGTGCTAAATTGACCTTTAGTGTCAGGGGATTAGTGGGGTAAATCTGTAGGGTTATGGGGATAGGGCCTGGATGGGATTGTGGTCGGTGCAGACTCGATGGGCCGAATGAATCCTTCTGCACTGTCGGGATTCTATGATTCTATGATCTCTGTGATCTTCTCCAGCCCTGCAACCCGCACCAATACTTGCACTCTTCCTAATCTGGCCTTCCGTGTGTCCCTGATTGTAATGGGTCCACCATTGGCATCTGTGCCTTCAGCTGCCTGGGCCCTCTGCTCTGTAATTCCCTCCCTAAACCTCCGATGAGTTAACGCCTCGATTGTAAATTTCTCAAACTTGTTTTCTGATCTCCGGGTCCGATCCTCCCTCTGTAATCTCCTCCAATCCCTAGATTCCTCTCATTCTGGTCTCTCGAGCATCTCTGTTTTTAATCGCTCCACCATTGCTGGCCCTGTCTTCATCTGTTAGGGACCTAAGCTCTGAAATCCCTCTCTAACCCACTCCGGCTCTCTTTCCTCCTCCATTTTGCTCCTTAGAACTTCCCTCTCTTTCTCTGATTTCCCTACACCCGAGCTATGGCTGTAACACTACATTCTGCCCCCCCCCCCTCCTTTCCTCATCCCTATGTACTCCATGAACGGTATGCTTTGTCTGTGAAGCGCACAAGAAACAATACTTTTCATTGTATCCCAATACATGTGACAATAATAAATCAAATCAGTATGGCACAATCCCGTTTGCTTTATAATACATGTGTGAGTTCTCTTGGGTTTATGGCATTTGAGGTGCTACATAAGTCCAAGTTTATAGAATCCCTACAGTGCAGAAGAGGCCATTCAGCCCATCGAGTCTGCAGCGACTCTCTGACAGAGCATCTCACCCAGGCCCTCTCCCCCGCAACCCCACACATTTGCCATGGCCAATCCATCTAACCCGCACATCTTTGGTGTGCGAGAGGAAACCGGAGCAGATGGAGGAAACCCACGCTGATTCGGGGAGAAAGTGCAATCTCCGCACAGACAGTGACCCGAGGCTGGAATCGAACCCGGGTCCCTGGTGCTGTGAGGCAGCAGTGCTAACCACTGTGCCACCGTGCCAAGTTGTTGTTGTAATGTGTCGTGTGAAGATGTCCCATTCGAACTTGTTTCAAACAGTTTCCCCCACTAGGCGATGTTTGACTGACTGGCATATCGCTTCCAGGCACATCTCTGATTTGGAATGGGGGGGGGGTTTCCAATCTGGGTGGGCAGCCATTCATAGAATCATAGATTCCCACAGTGCAGAAGGAGGCCATTCAGCCCATTGAGTCTGCATCGACTCTCCCAGAGCGCATCCGGTCCGGGACCATCCCCTGCACTATTCCCATAATCCCGCACATTTATCCCACTAATCCCCTTATCCTGCACATCTTGGGACATTAAGGGGCAATTTAGCATGGCCAATCCACCTAACCTGCACATTTTTAGATTATCAGACCATAACATATGGGGCAAAATTAGGCCATTCGGCCCATCGAGTCTGCTCCGTCATGTGATCATGGCTGATATGTTTCTCAACCCCATTCTCCCGCCTTTTCCCCGTAACCTTTGATCCCCTTATCAATCTCTGTGCTCCTGGCAGGAGGGTGAGGACCTAGTGCCCAGCGACGATGGAAAGTTCTGGAACTTTCACACACTGCTCCATGGCAACGTTGATCCGGGAGCAAGGCAGCTGATGGGCAGCGAGCAGGGTTTGGTTCCTGACACATCTTTAGAACAAAAATCCGAGTAACAGCTGGTCCCCCTTCATTCCGATATCAACAACCCAGCACGCAAATGTTGTGTGTTACAGCAAAACAGATGTTTATCTAATGTGTGGACAATTAGAGAGCACAACTTGTTAAAATGCAAAGTGTCACTTTGTCTTGTTAGAGCTTTGCCTCTTTTCTACGCGTAGATCTGAGAATGATGTGAAGAACATAAGAACATAAGAAATAGGAGCAGGAGTAGGCCATCTAGCCCCTCGAGCCTGCCCCGCCATTCAATAAGATCATGGCTGATCTGAAGTGGATCAGCTCCACTTACCCGCCTGATCCCCATAACCCCTAATTCCCTTACCGATCAGGAATCCATCTATCCGTGATTTAAACATATTCAACGAGGTAGCCTCCACCACTTCAGTGGGCAGAGAATTCCAGAGATTCACCACCCTCTGAGAGAAGAAGTTCCTCCTCAATTCTGTCCTAAACTGACCCCCCTTTATCTTGAGGCTGTGCCCTCTAGTTCTAGTTTCCTTTCTAAGTGGAAAAAATCTCTCCACCTCTACCCTATCCAGCCCCTTCATTATCTTATAGGTCTCTATGAGATCCCCCCTCAGCCTTCGAAATTCCAATGAGTACAAACCCAATCTGCTCAGTCTCTCCTCATAATCAACACCCCTCATCTCTGGTATCAACCTGGTGAACCTTCTCTGCACTCCCTCCAAGGCCAATATATCCTTCCGCAAATAAGGGGACCAATACTGCACACAGTATTCCAGCTGCAGCCTCACCAATGCCCTGTACAGATGCAGCAAGATATCTCTGCTTTTACATTCTATCCCCCTTGCGATATAGGCCAACATCCCATTTTCCTTCTTGATCACCTGTTGCACCTACAGACTGCGTTTTTGCGTCTCATGCACAAGGACCCCCAGGTCCCTTTGCACAGTAGCATGTTGTAATTTTTTTCCATTTAGATAATAATCCAATTTGCTATTATTTCTTCCAAAGTGAATAACCTCGCATTTGTCAACGTTATACTCCATCTGCCAGATCCTTGCCCACTCACTCAGCCTGTCCAAATCTCTCTGCAGACCTTCTACGCCCTTCACACGATTCACTTTTCCACTTATCTTTGTGTCGTCTGCAAACTTTGTTACCCTACACTCAGTCCCCTCCTCCAGATCGTCGATATAAATGGTAAATAGTTGAGGCCCCAGTACCGATCCCTGCGGATCGAAATGGAACCGTCTGCAGGAAAAACATTCTGCTCCAGGCTCCTGAAGATTAAAACAGAGCGGATTGCGAGGGACTGGTTTTCTGTTTGTGATCTGCTAGTAACATCTACCACACCAAATCACAGCATCATTGCAGGTTACAAAACAGAGTGGAGGCCTCACTGCCCACTGGGTCCATGCCGGCTCTCGATGAGAGCAACTTGCCTCCTTCCACTCCCACCCTCTTTTCTGCAATTTTTTCTCTTCAAATAATTCTCCAATTCTCCCTTAAAGGACTCGATCGAATCTGCCACCACCACACTCTCAGACAGTGAGTTCCAGATCCTAACCACTCGCTGTGTGGATCTGTCTCCACCACACTCTCAGACATTGCATTCCAGATCCTAACCACTCGCTGTGTGGATCTGTCTCCACCACACTCTCAGACAGTACATTCCAGATCCTAACCACTCACTGTGTGAATCTGTCTCCACCACACTCTCAGACAGTGTATTCCAGATCCTAACCACTCACTGTGTGAATCTATCTCCACCACACTCCCAGACAGTACATTCCAAATCCTAACCACTCGCTGTGTGGATCTGTCTCCACCACACTCTCAGACAGTACATTCCAGATCCTAACCACTCACTGTGTGAATCTGTCTCCACCACACTCCCAGACAGTACATTCCAGATCCTAACCACTCGCTGTGTGAATCTGTCTCCACCACACTCTCAGACAGTGTATTCCAGATCCTAACCACTCGCTGTGTGGATCTGTCTCCACCACTCTCAGACAGTACATTCCAGATCCTAACCACTCACTGTGTGAATCTGTCTCCACCACACTCTCAGACAGTGTATTCCAGATCCTAACCACTCGCTGTGTGGATCTGTCTCCACCACACTCTCAGACAGTACATTCCAGATCCTAACCACTCACTGTGTGAATCTGTCTCCACGACACTCTCAGACAGTGTATTCCAGATCCTAACCACTCGCTGTGTGAATCTGTCTCCCCCACACTCTCAGACAGTGTATTCCAGATCCTAACCATTCACACAAACATTTTCCTCACATCCCCTTTGCTTCTTTCATCAATCATCTTGAATCTCTGTCTACTAGTTCATCATTATTCCACCAATTGAACGCTCTCACTCTATCTTCTCCTTCCAGATCCCTCACGATTTTTAACTCAATTCCTCTATCAAATCTCCTCTTAACCTTCTCTCCTACAAGGAGAACAGCCAATAGCAAGCTCCACTCTTCTGAGGGAGTTTTAAAGCAATTTAAAAATTCATTCAAAGGATGTGGGCGTCGCTGGATAGGACAGCATTTGTTGCCCATCCCTAACTGCCCTTGGGAAGGTGGCGGTGAGCCGCCTTTTTGAACCGCTGCAGTCCATGTGGTACAGGTATACCCACAATGCTGTTTGGGAGGAAGTTCCAGGATGTTGACCCGGCGACAGTGAAGGAGCGGCGATATATTTCCAATTCAGGGTGGTGAGTGACTTGGAGGGGAACTTGCAGGTGGTGGTGTTCCCATGTGTCTGCTGCCCTGGTCCTTCGAGATGGTAGAAAAGTATTCTGAAAAAAAACTTATTTGCCATTTGTATTTTTTTTCACTAATTGAAATTTCTAATGTCCAAAATAAGATTTCAAATTAATCAGACAATTCTGAAAATTTCACAATAGCCTGAATAAATATGCTGACTGAATTGTTAACGTGTCTCTCTTAAGATGTCTACCTCACCTCAGAATATCTCATCAGCTGAAATTCCGGTTCGGCATTTTTACTTTATATCACTTGGGTGGATTTGATTTGATTTGATTTACTTTTGTCACAGTGATACAGGGATACAGTGAAAAGTATTGTTTCTCGCGCGCTATACGGACAAAGCATACCGTTCATCGAGAAGGAAAGGAGAGAGGGCAGAATGTAGTGTTACAGTCATAGCTCGGGTGTGGAGAAAGATAGGTCCCTTCAAAAGTCTGATGGCAGCAGGGAAGAAGCTGCTCTTGAGTCGCTTGGTTAAAAGGAGTTAAATTGAATTTTGAGAAGCATAGAACGAGAGTAAAGGATAGAATTAGAAGGCATGCTGGGCACAGCTCGCAAGAGGTCACTTCGCTCCGGTGCCATCTTGGATCTTGACCTTAAGTGTAAAATCTGGTGAATTTTGTGTCTGAATAATTTCCCAGCATGCAATCTATATGTCGACATCACTGAACATTACCACGCCAAGTCAGGATTTGTAAGTTTGTTTGCTTTAATCCATTCGAGAGAATATTGCATTTGATACTCTGTCTAGAATATTCATCCTTAATCTTTGTCACTAAGTCCTTGTTAAAGAGATTCCTACCATGTACTCCCCTCAAAGCCTCAGCTGCACAAAGTGGATTATGCGTAAGTTTAATTTATTGCAGTTTAGCGTGGATCTTCTCTTTTCTAATTTTCCTATCTCCTGAAGGATTATCTCTTTGTTAGCGGCGCACTAGTGACTTGTTTTGGCGATCGATTTGCCTGTGTGCTGTTTGTCAGTAATAATTGGCAGGGAATTCATCACAGAGAAACTACAGCCAAGTGTGATTTATTGAAATACAGTCACAATCACACAGCGCCAGGGAGAGCGGACATCACCTCATAGCATTGCTACGTCAATCTAGCTTTCTCCTTCACTTTCTAACCCAGTGTCATGTCATCCAACTGTATTACCCCAGTCCCCACCCCGACATGGGTCAGTTAAATCAACGTACGGTGGGAAGCAGGACTGGGGCACGCACGATGGCACAATGGTTAGCACTGCTGCCTCACAACACCAGCGACCTGGGTTCGATTCCCAGCCTTGGGTGTGAGATTTGATTTGAGTTATTATTGTCACATATATTAATATACAATGAAGAGTATTCTCTCTTGCGCGCTATACAGACAAAGCATACCATACGTAGAGAAGGAAATGAGAGAGTGCAGAATGTAGTGTTGCAATGAGCGTGACGCAGCAGTGCTAACCACTGTGCCACCGTGCCGAGATCCACAAGGACTTTGGCACTCTGTCACTTTCAGAATAATTAACGTGCCCAAAACCAGTGGCACAGTGGATAGCACTGCTGCCTCACAGCGCCAGGGACCCGGGTTCGATTCCCAGCTTGGGTCACTGTCTGTGCGGAGTTTGCACGTGTCTGTGTGTCTGTGTGGGTTTCCTCCGGGTGCTCCGGTTTCCCCACAGTCCAAAAGACGTGCTGGTTAGGTGCATTGGCCGTGCTAAATTCTCCCTCAGTGTATCTGAACAGGCGCCGGAGTGTGGCGACTAGGAGATTTTCACAGTAACTTCATTGCAGTGTTAATGTAAGCCTGCTTGTGATACTAATAAATAAACTTTAAACTTTCTGTTGTGAGTTTATAAGACCACCTCCAGGAACTGTATTAAATTTACTTGCTTCTGATGATTAGTTTGACTCAGAACTCCATAACCCAAACTTCCAAACTCAATTCCCTCAACACATCCTCTGGGAAAGTGGGACTGATATATTTTTCATTAATTGCCAAAGGGATGGAAGGAGGTTGCTCTGAGATGCTATTTTCTCTCCTGGGGTGATGCCCATTCACCTCCTTAATCAAAGTCAAGCAAGCAGCCCAGACATAATTAAACTTTGAATGCATTTTGCCCTGGAAGCAGAGGGTTAGCTGGAAACCTTGGTGCCGCACTGTCAGACTGATCACCCGTACAGACGCGGGGGCTGCCGGGTGGAAACAGATTACCAGGAACGCTTTTAACAGGAGAAAAAACAGCGTCAGGAACAGGACTTGGGCGCACGTTTCCAGAAATCTCTGAAGGCGACAGGACACAGTTTGCAAAATATGCCATCTTTGGGCTTCGTTAAAAAACAAGTAATATTATATGTTTAAAAACAAGGAAGGCGTGCGTTTTGAAAACTTTTGACAAATCTAACTTGGGTGAGCCTCGGCTGGGATCTTGTGTACAATTCTGGATGGATTCATAGGAAAGATGCCAAGGACTTTATTATGCCTTACGTGGCTTGGTATAAAATTTTAGAATCACTGAATCCTTACAGTGCAAAAGGAGGTCATTCAGCCCATCGAGTCTGGACCAACAACAATCCCACCCAGGCCCTTTCCCCATGACCCCACGTATTTACTCTGCCAGTCCCCCTGACACTAAGGGGCAATTTAGCATGGCCAATCCACCTAACCTGCACATCGTTGGACATTAAGGGGCAATTTAGCATGGCCAATCCACCTAACCCACACATCTTTGGACATTAAGGGGCAATTTAGCATGGCCAATCCACCTAACCCACACATCTTTGGACATTAAGGGGCAATTTAGCATGGCCAATCCACCTAACCCACACATCTTTGGACATTAAGGGGCAATTTAGCATGGCCAATCCACCTAACCCGCACATCTTTGGACATTAAGGGGCAATTTAGCATGGCCAATCCACCTAACCTGCACATCTTTGGACATTAAGGGGCAATTTAGCATGGCCAATCCACCTAACCTGCACATCTTTGGAGTGTGGGAAGAAACTGGAGCACCCGGAGGAAACCCACGCAGACACGGGGAGAAGGTGCAGACTCCGCACAGACAGTGACCCAAGCCAGGAATTGAACCCGGGTCCCTGGCGCTGTGAGGCAGCAGTGCTAACCACTGTGCCACTATGCCGCCTGAAACAATACACAAATTTTGTGTTATGACTTTCCTGTGAAGTGTCTTGAGATGCTTTGTCGTATTAAATGTCGCTACATAAATCCAAGTTGTTGTTGCTTTACTGCAATATTATTCTGCACTTTAAGTTGTTTTTATGTTGCTGTCACCACATCGTAGAGTTGCGAAGACCTGGTTGGCGAATGGCACTTGGTCAAGCGTTTTAATACATAATTAATCTGCTGTTGCCCACTTCATACCTGCTAATATTAGAACATTTAGCCCATCGCCTCTTTACTGAACAATGTCCTCCATCATGTGGATGTCTTGTGAGGCATTGGTAGTGTCGCTAACTCTGAACAGAAAGCTCCAGGTTCGAATACCACTTGGTGGCCACGGAAGGTGTGTTCTTCATGTGGAAATCCAGGCTGATCATTAACTTGTAAATGTTTCCAGCGCTTGTCAATGATAGACTACAAGAACAGACAGATTCCCGGTCAGTTGTGTGATGGAAAGAAATTGGAGCCGCAACCAGAATGCTTGACCAAGACCGCAAGAATCTACAAAGGGTCGTGAATGTAGCCCAGTCCATCACTCAAACCAGCCTCCCATCCATTGACTCCATCCACACTTCCCGCTGCCTCGGCAAAGCAGCCAGCATAATTAAGACCCCACACACCCCGGACATTCTCTCTTCCACCTTCTTCCATCGGGAAAAAGATACAAAAGTCTGAGGTCACGTACCAACCGACTCAAGAACAGCTTTTTCCCTGCTGCCATCAGTCTTTTGAGTGGACCTACCTCGCACTAAGTTGATCTTTCTCTACACCCTACCTATGACTGTAACACTACATTCTGCACTCTCTCCTTTCCTTCTCTCCTATGGGTGGCACGGTGGCACAATGGTCAGCACTGCTGCCTCACAGTGCCAGGGACCCATGTTCGATTCCTGGCTTGGGTCACTGTCTGCGTGAAGTTTGCACGTTCTCCCCATGTCTGCGTGGGTTTCTTCCGGGTGCTCCAGTTTCCTCCCACAGTCCAAAGATGTGCGAGTTAGGTTGATTGGCCATGCAAAATTGCCCCTTAGTGTCCCTGGATATGTAGGTTAGAAGGATTAGTGGGGTAAATGTGTGGGGTTATGGGATAGGGCTTGGACTGGAATTTTTGTAGACTCAATGGGCCTCCTTCTGCACTGTATGGTTTCTATGTACTCTATGAATGGTATGCTTTGTCACGCAAGAAACAATAGGCGGAATTCTCCGGCCGCGCTGGTCTAAAAGCTGGAAATCCCCACTCGACTGTCAATGGAGTTTCACATTGTCCGCAACCCACCCGCTAAAATTCCAGTGAAGGATGGGATGGGAGAATTCCGACCAAGACTTTTCCCTGTGTCCCAATACATGTGACAATAATAAATCAAATCAAATCATTATCCATCGCTCCATGCTACAACATGCGTGTAAACGTGTACCTTGCCACAGCAATTCAGACTCCTTGGAGGTATCAGGTGGCTGGATAGACAGTGTGGACAAGATTGGTGTCAAACGGCAAGGGTTTGACCCTTGTTCTGGCTGGGGTGGATTTGGCTCCTTGCTCTGCCCAATGCAGAGGCCATGGTGCTTTTGGGCAGAGAGTTGAAGAAGGAAGAAAGAAACATGTATCTCTACTGAATAGATAATGCATAACATTCTCTAAATCTGCTCATTAACACATTTGGCAGGAGTTACCTTGGGAACATTGGGTGTGAAGTATCCCGGCAACAGCAAGGTGTTAATTGCCTAACAATCCGTATTTTCCACTCGTCACTGACTATATTCCGTGTTTCACTCAAGTTTTTAAACAACTTCCTTCTTTAGGATTTCTGTGACTCCAATGATTCCTTCCTCGAGGATTTCGCTGCTACGGGTTTTTAAAAAACACACACTGCCAATGGACCCAAGGGATCCAAACACAGCCTCACACAGAGTGGACTGAGTTGTAAATATTACTGACGTTCCTGGTTTGCTCTCCAACAGGTTTCTGAGGGAAGGGTTAAGGCATTCAATTCAAGTGTTCAAATGTACCGAGTGGCCTCTTCCTGTGCCTTCTGATTCTTTGTGGGGGATGGGGTGGGGCGGGGCGGGTTTTAATCTAGGCCGTCAAGAGGAAAACCCATGGGACCAGGCAGAATCCTCAGGTCACACACTACCCAATGGGCACAATTTTGACCAATCAGAAAGATGATGTGATTGGATGCCATGTTGGTTCCATACTCCACCCAGGGGGGTCTAATGTCAGCATCCCACCCAATCCCCTTCCCACATGGCCAGATGGATTAAAATTAAAATTAACATGGCGGCACGTTGGCACAGTGGTTGGCACTGCTGCTTCACAGTGCCAGGGACCCAGCTCGATTCCGGCCTTGAGTGACTGTCTGTGTGGAGTTTGTTCATTCATCCCCGTGTCTACGTGGGTTTCCTCCGGATGTTCTGGTTTCCTCCCACAGTCCAAAGATGTGCAGGTTACGTGGATTGGCCATGCTAAATTGCCCCTTAGTGTCCAAAGATGTGCAGGTTAGGTTAATTGGCCATAGTAAATTGCCCTTAGTGTCCCAGGATGTGTAGGTTAGGTGGATTAGCCATGGTAAATTGCCCCTTAGTGTCCAAAGATGTGCAGGTTAGGTTAATTGGCCATGCTAAATTGCCCCTTAGTGTCCCAGGATGTGTAGGTTAGGTGGATTAGCCATGCTAAATTGACCTTAGTGTCCCAGGATGTGTAGTTTAGTTGGATTGGCCATGGTAAATGTGCGGGGTTACGGGGATAGGATGGGATAGAGGGCCTGCTTGGGTTGCTCAGTCAGAGAGTCGGTCTGGACTCGATGGGCTGAATGGCCTCTTCTGCACAGTAGGGGTTCTCTGATACCCCCAGTGATTCTATTGTTCCTGAATGGTGAGCATCTTGTTCTTGGTAAAAACACAACTATTTGAATTCCCCAAGCTGCTTTTGGGGAAAGCATTTCATGAGGCAACTGGGACAAGATTGGAGATTCTGACACTTTGTCGAATGCAGGCTGGTAGATTTGTTAACACAGGAAAAAGAGACAGAATGAACACAGAGTTTAGCACAGCGGGTACCTACGCAAGGAGATAATTAAATTGAATAACTATTGTAAAATCTTTGCTGTGCCATTTCTGCTGCTCATGAGTTCATTTTCTGTTCCATCAATCTGTTAGAATCCCCGCCGTGCAGAAGGAGGCCATTCGGCCCATCGAGTCTGCACCAACAACAATTCAACCCAGCCCCTCTACCCATAACTCCATGCATTTACCCTAGCTAGTCCCCCCTGACACTAAGGGGCAATTTAGCATGGCCAATCAACCTAACCAGCACGTCTTTCAGACTGTGGAAGGAAACCGGAGCACCCGGAGGAAACCCACGCAGACACGGGGAGAACGTGCAAACTCCGCACAGACAGTGACCCAAGCTGGGAATCGAACCTGGGTCCCTGGCGCTGTGAGGCAGCAGGGCTAACCACTGTGCCACCGTGCCACTGTGGGAATTGCAAACTCCCATTGCTTCTTTCCTACTGGACGAGCCTTCGCGCGCTCAATAGGGAAATTCATATTCCAGGAAGCCCACGGGGAGATCTATTGACGATCCCCTCTGGACATCACAACAGAAAATGTTTGCAACCATTCACATTTTTCCTCCATTCACAACACTCCATGGGCTGAGGTATAAATGTCCGGATTTTGGATAATTCCGGTTTTTGGAGAGTTGGGTTTGGGGCAAATGCAAACCAGCCTCCCATCTAGTGACTCTGTCTACACTTCCCGCTGCCTCGGCAAAGCAACCAGCATAATTAAGGACCCCACGCACCCCGGACATACTGTCTTCCACCTTCTTCCGTTGAGAAAAAGATACAAAAGTCTGAGGTCACGTACCAACCGACTCAAGAACAGCTCCTTCCCTGCTGCTATCAGACTTTTGAATGGACCTACCTTGCATTAAGTTGATCTCCCTCTACACCCTAGCTATGACTGTAACACTACATTCTGCACTCTCGTGTTTCCTTCTCTATGAACGGTATGCTTTGTCCGTATAGCGCGCAAGAAACAATACTTTGCACTGTATGTTAATACATGTGACAACAATAAATCAAATCAAATCAAATCAAAACGTATCTGCAATTCCATTACCTGTGGCTCCCATATTTCCAAGCTAGTGGGATCGCCTTATGATGGTGCATAACTAGCGAAAAAGAGGTGTTGGAATTTTACCCTCCCGCCCGCCACAGGAATTGGAGCAGACGAGAGGTGGACAATGGGAAGGTCCGTTGACCTCGGGCGGGATTTTAAGGTTCCGGGATGGGTGAGGGATGGGCGGGATTTTAGGCTTTCGGGATGAGCAAGGGATGGGCGGGATTTTAGGACTTTGGAACGAGCAAGGCCATAAAAACCCGCCCACAATCTCTGATTTCTTTTCCCTCCTGCCCTCTGTTTTACAGAAGATTCCCCTCCAGGGCCCGTTCAGCTCTTCCCACATATGTTAAACCACAATCACCTCTGGAAAAAGAATCCTTGGGATGACTGCATGACATCTCAGGGGAGGCTGGGTAACGAACACCTCGGCGGTGCTGCTTTTAATAGACAGGCAGTTGGAATGAAAGGATCGCGTGTTGTTTTCAAGAAGGATTTTGTACGGAATGGGGCTCAGCGTCTGTTAGACGATGGTTTCTGGTCAATTTGACGCGAGAGAGTTTGGCACTGGGATCTGCATATAATTCGACCAATTAGACTAACTGGGTGTCTAATGCTCTGAAGGGCAACCCCTGACATATCTGAAAGCGTAATTGGCTGTTCAGGGTTTTTTTCAGCAGTTCACATGTCCCGACACCCCGGTGAGCACTGGTTCTGTGCTGCACAGCCGTGTAATCAGTCCTAAGACCCTAATTGCTTGCTTCATGTAACCGCAGTTACTTTACGAATAAACCCCCCCAGAGGCCAATCTCTGCCAAACATGTTATCAGCTGACAAAGCAAACTTAACAACAAGGGCATCAACAGCACGCTGCCTGCGAGACTTCATGGGAGCTTGTTTTCCCAAGGCCTCTGATGAAGTGAGAAGGTTTGTTAATTAACTCACCAGGGTATTAGTGAGTGGGTTCTACACTCTGCCTCGCTTGGAGAAGGCAGTTTACTGTCTGGTTTTGGGCCTGTTACATCGAACCGATTAGAACGAGCGCCGATTCATTTCATTATCTCCGTCTCCGGTCTTTTAATGGTTAATTGGAATGCGACGTGGAATTAATTTCATCTCAAATACCTTGGGTAATCATACAAAGCTGTTATAAATGTCAGTATGGATGGTGGTATCAGATAGGATTGGGGGGGGGGGGGGCGGGTGAGGTGTTACGTTTCCAAGCAGGGTTGGTGTTGAAGCCAATATTTAATGTCACAGAGTGAAACATCTGTCTTGCTCCCTCTGAAAACTGGATCTAAAACTGACACCTAATTAAATGAATCTCCATTTCCTTCTGGGAGACTGGTTCATTGCGTTACTCTCTCGCCACCACCCCCCCTGCACCACGCCCCCCCACCCTCCGCCCCACCCCCCCCAAGTCAGAGAGTTCCAAGTCCAAGATCCACTCCAGAGGCTCAAGCACAAAACTCCAGTCCAGCGCGGAGGGAGTGCTGAGGTATCAGAAGTGCTGCTTTTCAGATGATTTTTGGTTTGATTTATTATTGTCACATGTATTAACATACAGTGAAAAGCATTGTTTCTTGCGCGCTATGCAGACAAAGCATACCGTTCATAGAGAAGCAAAGGAGAGAGTGCAGAATGTATTGAATTACAGCATTGTTGAGAACCACACTACGGTGCCTGTTCGGGTACACCGAGGGAGAATTTAGCACGGCCAATCAACCTAACCAGCACGTCTTTCAGACTGTGGGAGGAAACCGGAGCACCCGGAGGAAACTCACGCAGACACGAGGAGAACGTGCAGACTCCGCACAGACAGTGACCCAAGCCGGGAATCGAACCCGGGTCCCTGGCGCTGTGAGGCAGCAGTGCGAACCACTGTGTAAAAACATCCCATTGCACTTATTTAGGGGAGGCGGCGGCCTAGTGGTATTATCACGAGACTATTAATCCAGAAACTCAGCAAACGTTCTGGGGACCCGGGTTCGAATCCCGCCACAGATCTGAGTCTCTGTGTGTGTCTCACGGCAGATTGCGGAATTTGTATTCAATAAAAGAATTCTGGAATTAAGAATCTACTGATGATGGATTGACGGAAAAACCCATCTGGTTCACTCATGTCCTTTAGGGAAGGAAATCTGCCGTCCTTACCAGGTCTGGCCTACATGTGACTCCAGAGCCACAGCAATGTGGTTGACTCTCAACTGCCTTCCAAGGGCAACTAGGGATGGGCAATAAATGATGACCAGCCAGCGACGCCCATGTCATAGAGTCATATTATCATCAAATCCCTACAGTGCAGAGAGAGGCCATTTGGCCCATTGAGCCTGCACTGGGGCGACACGGTGGCACAGTGGTTAGCACTGCTGCCTTATGACGCCAGGGAACTGGATTCAATTCTGGCCATTGTCTGTGTGGAGTTTGCACGTTCTCCCCGTGTCGGTGTGGATTTCCTCCGGGTGCTCCGGTTTCCTCCCACAATCCAAAGATGTGCGGGTTAGGTTGATTGGCCATGCTAAATTGATCCTAGTGTCAGGGGATTAGCAGGGTAAATATGTGGGGTTATGGGGATAGGGTTGGGGTGGGATTGTGGTCGGTGCCGACTCAATGGGCTGAATGGCCTCCTTCTGCACTGTAGGGATTCTATGATTCACTGGCAACAATCCCAGACAGGCCCTATCCCCGTAACCCCAAGACACTAAGGGGCAATTTATCATGGTCAATCCATCTAACCTGCACATCTTTGGAGTGTGGGAGGAAACCGGGGCACCTGGAGGAAACCCACGCAGACATGGTGAGAATGTGCAAAGCCCACACAGACCGTAACCCAAGCCGGGAATTTAACCCGGGTCCCTGGCACCATGAATCAGTACGGTGGCACTATGCCACTGTGCTGCCCCACCCTGAAAGGAGGCTATTCAGCCCCTTATTCAAACTATCCAATTAGTCCCATTCCACTTCCCTTTCCTTTCCACTCTGTAAACTTTGCCCTTTGCAATATTTTTCTCCACTTCTGAAAGGTACTATTTGAACTTGGTTCTCGCATCCTGCCAGTTGGTGCATCCCAGGTCACAACTCAGTGCTTGGGAACCTGTTCCCTCACCTTGCCTCTGCTTCTTTCACCAGTCATGTTAAAGTCTAGTTAGCGCCTCTTCTGCCTCTGGGAACAGTCTCCTTTGTGATGAGGTGATGGCCCCGTGGTATTATCACTGGACTATCAATCCAGAAACTCAACTGATGTTCTGGGGACCCGGGTTCGAATCCCGCCACGGCAGATGGTGGAATTTGAATTCAATAAAAAATATCTGGAATTAAGAATCTACTGATGAGCATGAAACCATTGTTGATTGTTGGAAAAACCCATCTGGTTCACTAATGTCCTTTAGGGAAGGAAATCTGCTGTCCTTACCCGGTCTGGCCTACATGTGACTCCAAAGCCACAGCAATGTGGTTGACTCTCAAGTGCCCTCCAAGGGCAACTAGGGGTGGGCAATAAATGCTGGCCAGCTAGTGACACCCACGTCCTGCGAATGAATTTTAAAAGTACCTATCAAAGCCCTTCACATTTTTCAACAAATCAACCAAATTTACTCTGAATCATTTCTCCTCGGAGGAGGACAAGTACAGCTTCTGCACTCTGTCCGTGTAACTATTACACTTTTAGCATGGATTTTACAGATGCACCATAGAAAGCATTCTTTCTGGTTGTATCACAGCTTGGTATGGCTCCTGCTCTGCCCAAGACCGCAAGAAACTACAAAAGGTTGTGAATGTAGCCCAATCCATCACGCAAACCAGCCTCCCATCCACTGACTCTGTCTACACTTCCCGCTGCCTCAGCAAAGCAGCCAGCATAATCAAGGACCCCACACATCCCGGACATTCTCTCTTCCACCTTCTTCCATCGGGAAAAAGATACAAAAGTCTGAGGTCACGTACCAACCGACTCAAGAACAGCTTCTTCCCTGCTGCTGTCAGACTTTTGAATGGACTTACCTTGCATTAAGTTGATCTTTCTCTACACCCTAGCTATGACTGTAACACTACATTCTGCACCCTCTCCTTTCCTTCTCTATGAACGGTATGCTTTGCCTGTATAGCGCGCAAGAAACAATACTTTTCACTGTATCTTAATACATGTGACAATAATAAATCAAATCAAATCAAAATCAAATCAAAATTATGTCTGGAATTTTACAGCCCCTCCCCTGTCCGCTGGGATGTGACGGTTCTGTCAAATAAACAGATTGAAGTGACTCAGCAGAAGTGCCAGCGAGAGAGAGGCACACCATGGCGGGACCATTAAACCCCAGCCTCTGGCCTTTAATCCACATGATTCAAGTTCAAAGAATCATAGCATCCCTACAGTGCAGAAGGAGGTCATTCGGCCCATCGAGTCTGCACTGACTCTCTGACAGAGCATCTTAGCCAGGCCCTATCCCCTTAACCCCATGTATTTACCCTGCTATAATAAAAGCAAAATACTGCGGATGCTGGAATCTGAAACAAAAACAGAAAATGCTGGATAATCTCAGCAGGTCTGACAGCGTCTGTGGGGAGAGAATAGAGCCAACGTTTCCAGTCTAGATGAACCTTCATCAGAGCTAAGAGCAAAGAGAATCAGCGGAGCTTTTCTCTATTGATTCTATTTTCTCTTAGCTCTGGTGAAGGGTCACCCAGACTCAAAACGTTGGCTCCATTCTCTCCCCACAGATGCTGTCAGACCTGCTGAGATTTTCCAGCATTTTCTGTTTTTATTTACCCTGCTAATTCACCTGACACTAAGGGGCAATTTAGCACGGCCAATCCACCTAACCTGCACGTCTTTTGGACTGTGGGAGGAAACTGGAGCACCCGGAGGAAACTCACGCAGACACGGGGAGAATGTGCAAACTCCACACAGACAGTGACCCAAGCCGGGAATTGAACCCGGGTCCCTGGCGATGTGAGGCAGCAGTGCTAACCACTGTGCCACTGTGATCTTTCAAACTCTTTCATCATGGCAACTGTGTCAGTTTAAGAGGTTTTGTTAACGTTTGCAGTAGTCTGGTAGCCTCATCAGCAAGGGTTCTTAATTAATAACTTTAATCGTACAGATAATTGATGATATTCACGTAATTACCAACATTCACATTAATGTTTCCATTAAACGGCTTCGTCTGACTTGCTCCAGATAAAAGAATTGAAATTTTTTTACTGTCTTCCATATAAACAATTGTGTCCGTATGTTTAAACTAACATTGATCAAAAGGAGCTTGAGTCAGCAGCAATGAAGGAACTGCGATATATTTCCAGGTCAGGATAGTGAGTGATCTGGGTAGTGGGGTTCCCATGTGTTTGCTGCCTAAGGGGAAGCAATGGCCTAGTGGTATTATCGCGAGACTATTAATCCAGAAACTCAGCTAATGTTCTGGGGACCTGCGTTCGAATGCCGCCATGGTGGAAGTTGAATTCAATAAAAAATATCTGGAATTAAGAATCTACTGATGACCATGGAACCATTGTCGGAAAAAACCCATCTGGTTCACTGATGTCCTTTAGGGAAGGAAATCTGCCATCCTTACCCGGTCTGCCCTACATGTGACTCCAGAGCCACAGCAATGTGGTTGATTCTCAACTGCCCCCAGGCAACTAGGGGGCAGCCAGCGATGACCATGTCCCACGACTGAATAAAAAAAATGTGGGTTCCCTAGGTTACTCTGACAGTAACATGGCTGCAGATATGTACCATCTACAAGATGCTCTACTGCAACTGACCAATGTTCCGTCCACAGCGCCTCTTAAACCCTTGACGCTCTACCATCTAGAAGGACAAGGGCAACAAAGGCATGGGAGCCCCAACACCCAGATCACTCGCTAAGCAGACTTGGAATTTTATCGCTTGTTTCCTTTGGCTTGAAAACATGGAGATCCCTCCCTCACAGCACTATGGGTGTGCCTATGCCACACGGAGGCTCAAAATAGTGGCTCACCACCACCTTCTGAAACACTGGCCTGGCCAGCTTCACTCAAGTCCCATGAATGATATCTGAAAAAAATACCAGAAATATCAAAACCAAAAGTGAGAACATCCAGGTGTTGAGATCGTGCGTGAAAGGGAGCAAGACTGGGGGGGGCAGCAAGATTTAAAGTTTTAAAGTTTATTTATTAATGAACATAGAACATAGAATGTCACAAGTAGGCTTACATTAACACTGCAATGAAGTTACTGTGAAAATCCCCTAGTCGCCACACTCCGGCGCCTGTTCGGGTACACTGATGGAGAATTTAGCACAGCCAATGCGCCTAAGCAGCATATGTTTCAGACTGTGAGAGGAAACCGGAGCATCCGGAGGAAACCCATGCAGACACGGGGAGAATGTGCAGACTCCACACAGACAGGGACCCGAACCTGGAATCGAATCCGGGTCCCTTGCGCTGGGAGGTAGCAGTGCTAACCACTGTGCCAACATGGTGCCCACAGTGGCACAGTGGTTAGCACTGCTGCCTCACAGCGCCAGGGACCCGGGTTCAATTCCAGCCTTGGGTGACTGTATGGAGTTTGCACGTTCTCCCCGTGTCTGTGTGGGTTTCCTCCGGGCGCTCCAGTTTCCTCCCACACTCCAAAGATGTACAGGTTAAGTGCATTGGCAATGCTAAAATTTCCTTAGTGTTAGGGGAACTAGCAGGGTAAATATGTGGGGTTACGGGGATAGGGTGGGATTGGTGTCGGTGCAGGCTCGATGGGTCAAATGGCCTCCTTCTGCGCTGTCGGGATTCGATGATTCTATTCTATGAAACAGAATTTTGCTTCTGTTTGTTAATGAACTGCAAACTACCGCAAATGTCTGCGGTCAAACCTCAAGCAACCTAGCCTGAATTCCAGTGTTGGTTTCGGCAACTACAAAGGAGGAGGGAGAACACTGGACTATTGCACTTTCAGAGAGAGAGCTGGTGATCCATGTGGAAGTGGGTTCCTGCTGGATGTACCTGGAGAGTGTTGCAAGTAGCCCACTTAAAGAGACCGTTCATCTCTTCCTGTTAGTAAGTCTGCCTTTGAGGCAAACGCTGGTGTATTGATCGGAGACTGGATCTATATGCACCCGCGTTTCAGAAAACGGTGGTGAACCTGTTAAATATTGAACGCCTTGCAATTAGAGAGGGGACATTTGGTTTGGTAGCAGGTTAGATCTGGAGCAGCTGAGTGTGGCTGGCAGATAGGGAACACTGAGCTCTGAAAGCACAATGCAAGTCAGGGTTCTTTAGCCCCCTGCCCCGTGATTGGATTTGAAAGGCAGCTTGGATGGGAGAAGCTCAGACGGTGACCCAATGGGGAATGGTGAATAAAGGAATCCCATTGGCTGTGAGGATTTGACCAGGGCATCAAACACGCTTCAATGACAAAGGGAGTTGGAGGCTGAATGAAAACGCGGCAAAGTCCCTCACCTCGAACACTGAGCATTATTCACAAACACTCGGAACATATTTCCAATTCTCACTGCATCCCACTATCATTTCCTTTCAATAATAATGCTCGCCTATTTTTGGCTTCGTTCGCCGTCAATCTGTTTATTGATGTGGGAGGCTAATCATAGAATCCCTACACTGCAGAACGGGGCCATTCAGCCCATCGAGTCTGCACAGACAACGGGCGGCACGGTGGCACAGTGGTTAGCGCTGCTGCCTCACAGCGCCAGGGACCCGGGTGCGATTCCTGGCTTGGGTCACTGTCTGTGCAGAGTCTGCACGTTCTCCCCGTGTCTGCGTGGGTTTCCTCCGGGTGCTCCGGTTTCCTCCCACACTCCAAAGATGTGTGGGTTAGGTTGATTGGCCATGCATTTTTGCCCCTTAGTGTCAGGGGGATTAGCTGGGTAAATTATGGGAATAGGGCCTGAGTTGAATTGCAGATTCGATGGGCTGAATGGCCGCCTTCTGCATTGTAGGGATTCTATGACAATCCCACCCAGGCCCTATCCCAATAACCCCACGTATTTACCCTGCTAATCCCCCTGACACTAAGGGGCAATTTAGCATGGCAAATCAACCTAAGCCGCACATCTTTGGACTGTGGGAGGAAACCGGAGCACCCGGAGGAAACCCACGCAGACACGGGGAGAACGTGCAAACTCAAGCCGGGAATCGAACTCAGGTCTCTGGTGCTGTGAGACATCAGTGCTAACCATTGTGCCACCATGCGGCCCATGGCTGATCATCAAATTCAATATCCTGATTCCCCCCATATCCCTTGATCCCTTTTAGGCCCAAGAGCTATATTGAATTTCTTCTTGAAATCACACAATGTTTTGGCCTCAACTACTTTCTGTGGTTGTGAATTCCACACATTCACCACCCTCTGGGTGAAGAAATTTCTCCTCACCTCAGTCCTGAGGTGTTCCTTCAAACTATGAAGTTGTTCCTTCAAACTCTGACCCCTAGTTCTGGGATCATCTGGAACATTCTTTCTGAATCTACCCTGTCTAACCCTGTTAGAATTTTATAAGTTTCTATGAGATCCTCTCTCACTCTAAACTTGGTTCATTGGTTGCACAGTGTGGATTGGCCAATGCATTGTCACCATTGCACGTCCAATGAAAGGAAGACTTGTATTTGTGTGGTGCCAGGATGCTTTATAAAGAGGGAAGTGTTTTTGAGGTGCAATCATTGTGGGGATGTAGGAAACACCTGGGATGAGGTTATGCCCCTTTAAGTTTGAAAATATGGTTTTGTAATTGGAATTGGGAATATTGAGGTTCGAAATGAGGCAGAAGATGCCAGTTAAAAATGCAAGGCCACAGTCCAAGGTGATGGTGAAAAACAAGCCAACCACCCTCAGGAGAATGTGAAGAGAGAGACATTTCCTATATTTCAGAGACCCATCAAGATCCATCACTGTCCAAGGAAGGGAGAGTAAAATGCAAAGCATTAAAACACTGATTGTGACAGATAGACCCATCCACATAAACTTCCATCCTATCCAATGAAGTGAGCCCAAATCTTACATATCCTTCATTTCATTATGCGCTTCAGGGAAAGTAGAATTGGACCCTCTCTCGTTCACCATTCATTCATGAAGGAGGTGATGGCCTCGTGGTATCACGAGACTTTTAATCCAGAAACTCAGTTAATGTTCTGGGGACAGATGGTGAAATCTGACTTCATTAAGAATTTACTGATGACCATGAAACCACTGTCAATTGTCGGAAAAGCTCATCTGGTTCACTAATATCCTTTAGGGAAGGAAATGATGTATGAGGAGAGATTGACTAGGTTAGGATTATTTTCGCTGGAGTTCAGACGAATGAGGGGGGCTCACATAGACACTTATAAAATTCTAACAGGACTAGACAGGGTAGATGCAGGGAGGATGTTCCCGATGGTGGGGGGAGTCCAGAACCAGGGATCGCAGTCTGAGGATTCGGGGTAGACCATTTAGGACGGAGATGAGGAGACATTTCTTCACCCGGTGAGCCTGTGGAATTCATTCCCACAGGAAGTAGTTGATGTGAAAACATTGAATGTATTCAAGAGGCGGCTGGATATAGCACTTGGGGCGAATGGGATCAAAGGTTATGGGGAGAAAGCAGGATTAGGCTATTGAATTGGATGATCAGCTATGATCGTAATGAATGGCGGAGCAGGATAGAAGGGCCAAATGGCCTCCTCCTGCTCCTATCTTCTGTGAAATCTGCTTTCCTCACCCGGTCTGGCCTACAAGTGTCTCCAGAGCCACAGCAATGTGGTTGACTCTCAACTGCCCTCCAAAGGCAACTCGGGATGGGCAATAAATGCTGGCCCAGCCAGCGACGCCCATGTCCCGCGAATGAATTAAGAAACAATCTTGGTCTTAGCTGAGACTGTTTCTGCAGTCAGTTATTATTGAAGCAATTCTAACTGGATGCCTCAGGTACCATGGGGCCTCAGTGTCATTTTTCGACGTGAAACCCCATGCAAAACATGTACTTAGCTCATCATCCATATCATCAGACCCAACATGTCCTGTTAACTCCCTCAAAGGAGCAATGTTGTTAATTGTTTTTTGTCTCCTAAACATCATTGATGAGTTTTACAATCTCTACGAGAAGCCTCGATGATATTTTCTCTCCTGCCTTTTTAGAATATGTAATATGAGTTTTTTATTATCATCAGCTGTTTTCAAATCCTCGTGATGCAGCTAATGAAATTTTTAGATGATGAAATTTCAGATTCTAATTTCCCCACAGACCTGCATATTTAACCACCTGGGTTGCACGGACCTTTCCTCTTTATCTCAGTGACATACAAGATATTCTTTATCCAGCAACACAGAAATAAATTAACTCTATTTGATTCTGCTGTTCGTAGCTATGTTTTTATCAAACAGACCCTACCCCAATGTACCCTTGCCAAATCTGTCACCATGTTCGGAAAATTAGCCCTCCTGAAACTGTATATTAACATGAAATTATTAACGGGGTTAATTCATCCATTGACTCTGTCTACACTTCCCGCTGCCTCGGCAAAGCAGCCAGCATAATTAAGGACCCAAAAACACCCCGGACATTCTCTCTTCCACCTTCTTCAGTCGGGAAAAAGATACAAAAGTCTGAGGTCAGGTACCAACCGACTCAAGAACAGCTTCTTCCCTGCTGCCGTCAGACTTTTGAATGGACCTACCTCGCGCCAAGTTGATCTTTCTCTGCACCCTAGCTATGACTGTAACACTACGTTCTGCACCCTCTCCTTTCCTTCTCTATGAACGGTATGCTTTGTCTGTATAGCACGCAAGAAACAATACTTTTCACAGTAGCCCAATACGTGTGACAATAATAAATCAACTCAAATCAAATCAAATGACCTCACTGAATGAAATCAGAAGTACAGATATCTTCCTCGTTCAAATCTCTCCCCAAATGGTGATCAGATGTTGTCCAAGGCTCGCAGCTAGTTGGTAATTATAGAAATTAACCAAACAGATTTCCTTCCCCTTCACAGAACTGGCTGCCCACTAAGAGACCAGGAGTGATTGGGCCCATGCTAAAAGGAGCTAAAAGGCCCATGATGACTATAATTGTTTTGTTATCCTGAGAAATTGACCACAAAATTTCTAGCCTTTTCCAATTTGCCCAAGACTGACAGGGAAAGCATACTATGAATGGTCTGACACTGGGAAGTTCCGAAGAACAAAGGGATCTTGGCGTGTTTGTCCATAGATCTCTGAAGAGGGAAAGGTAGGATAACAGGGTGGTGAGAAAGGCATATGGCACACTCGCCTTTATCAATCGGGGTATAGATTACAAAAGCAGAGAGGTCATCATGGAGTTGTATAGAACTTTGGTGAGGCCACAGCTGGAGCACTGTGTGCAGTTCTGGTCACCACATTATAGGAAGGATGTGATTGCACTGGAGGGGGTGCAGAGGAGATTCACCAGGATGCTGCCTAGGATTGAACATTTAAGTTATGAAGAGAGGTTGGATAGGCTTGTGTTGTTTTCTTTGGAGCAGAGAAGACTGAGGGGCGATCTGATTGAGGTGTTCAAGATTATGAGGGGCATGGACCGGGTGGATAGGGAGCAGCTGTCCCCCTTAATTGAAGGGTCAGTTACGAGGGGACACAGGTTAAAAGTGAGGGGTGGGAGGTTTAGGGGGGGATTTGAGGAAAATCTTTTTTACCCAGAGGGTGGTGAGGGTCTGGAATGCACTGCCTGGGAGGGTGGTGGGGGCGGGTTGCGTCACATCCTTTAAAAAGTACCTGGATGAGCACTTGGCACGCCATAACATTCAAGGCTATGGGCCAAGTGCTGACAAGTGGGATTAGGTAGGGGGGTCAGGGCCTTTCATGCGTCTGTGCAGACTCGATGGGCTGAAGGGTCTCTTCTACACTGTAGGATACTGTGATTCCGTGACTGGTCCCAAGGATCAGCCTTGGTCCAATTCCAGAACAGAGTTGCAACCAAATTTTCCTAACAGCGCTGTGGGTGTACCTACAGCAGACGGACTGCACAGGGTTCAAGAAGGCGGCTCACCACCCACCTTCTCAAGAGGCAATTAGTTTTAAGTTTATTTATTGGTGTCACAAGTAGGTTTACATTAACACTGCAATGAAGTTACTGTGAAAATCCCTGAGTCACCACACTCCGGCGCCTGTTTGGCTACACTGAGGGAGAATTTAGCATGGCAATTTGAGGAGTCTGGAGTTGTGACAGGTGCTATATAAATGAAAGTCTCACTCTTCCTTTCAGATTCAACAGTATTATCCAAAGCAACTTCAGAAATTCTGGCAGTATCCAAATTCTCCCTGGACGTGGAGTGCGTTAGGAACATTGTAATGACTGCGCTGTCCTCTCGTTGAACTTTCTAGGTAACACACCTTGGGAGAAGATCACAGTGACACTAGTTGGATATGGCATAGCTGGTGCTGCTCATGGGGCAGGGATCACACAGAAAAATCCCCAAAACAGCGGTGAGATAGACGATCAATAATATGATTCCTATTATACACAGGAGAAGCAGTGGCGTAGTGGTATTGTCACTGGATAGAATCCAGAGACCCAGGGTAATTCTCTGGGGACCTGGGTTCAAATCCCACCACAGCAGATCGTGAAGTTTGAATTCAGTAAAAATCTGGAATTAAGAATCTACTGATGACCATGAAACCATTGTCAATTGTCGGAAAAACCCATCTGGTTCACTAATGTCCATTAGGGTGACACAGTGGTTAGCATTACTGCCTCACAGGGACCAGGGTTCAATTCTGGCCTCGGGTGACTGTACGGAGTTTGCACGTTCTCCCCGTTTCTGCGTGGGTCTCCTCTGGGTGCTCCGGTTTCCTCCAATACAACAAAAATGTGCCGGTTAGATGAATTGGCCGTGCTCAATTGCCCTTTGGGGTTACGGGGATAGGGTCTGTGTGGGATTATTGTTGGTGCAGGCTCGATGGGCCAAATGGCCTCCTTCTGCACTGTAGGGATCCTATGATTCCATGAAATCTGCCGTCTTACCTGGTCTGGCCTACATGTAACTCCAGACCCTCAGCAATGTGGTTGGCTCTCAAATATCCTTTGAAGTTGAGGGCAGTTAGGGATGGGCAATAAACGCTAGGCCCAGCCAGCGAGGCCCGGTTAAACGAATCAATGATTCATTCACCCAAGCCGGGAATCGAACCCGGGTCCCTGGCGCATGAATCAACGTGAGTGGTGTTGGTTGAGGGTAAATGGCGGCCAGCCCATTGGATGAGCTATCTTGCATTTATCCAAGTAATGGCCATGGGGGGTTTTTCATTTTACTTCTAAGCCGTCAAGATCCTCAGTGTAACATGACCTCTGGAAGATGGGGCAGCTCTGAATCCCTCGGCACTGATGTTTCAGCCCAGTTAATGTGGGGCTTGAACTCACAACCTTCTGACTCAGGTTTATTGCACACTGACCCAAGGCTGACACCAGCTTCATGGTGGGAAATGCATCAGGCCCATGATTAAGCTATTATTTATCTTCAGCACCGGGGAGTGAGCTGTCCTTAATGGTAACAATCAAAATCTTGGTCAATGTTACTTGCAAGGAAGGTTTGTATAGAAAACATCAGTGGACTGGGATGGGGAAAGCGGAGGTCGGGGGGGACACTTACAGGGCGGCACGGTGGCACAATGGTTAGCACTGGTGCTTCACAGTGCCAGGGTCCCGGGTTCAATTCCCGGCTTGGGTCACTGTCTGTGTGGCGTCTGCACACTCTCCCCGTGTCTGGTGGGTTTCCTCCGGGTGCTCCGGTTTCCTCCCACACTCCAAAGATGTGTGGGTTAAGTTGATTGGCCACACTAAGTTGATCCTTAGTGTCAGGAGGATTAACAGGGTAAATAGGTGGAGCTACAAGGATAGGGGCTGGGTGGGATTGTGATTGGTGCAGACTCAATGGGCCGAATAGCCTCTGTAGGGCTTCTATGTTTCTAGAATTCTGTAAAGTGCTTCCAGACTACAGCTAGCATTCGCAATTAAGTCTGGAATATTTACTGACTCTCTCTGGCCTGGCATGAGTGGGAACTGTGCCAAGGGGCTTTCCATTCCAACAGAGGATCTTGTAAGTGGCGGCAGAAAGTGGGTAAGCGGTGTTTGAGGATAACAGCTCAAATATTAGGAGCAGGTGTAGGCCATTCGGCCCATTCAGCCGGTTCCACCATCTTACCATCCCTCAGGCTTCCATTCTCGGAGAACTACGCACTGCAGTCGGAGACGGACCCTCCCAACCCCACCTCCAGTTCAGGGATCGGCCACTCCCACCCTGAGCTCACCATCCCTGTCCGCCCCCACCCCAAATAGGAGCTCAGACCAACTGGGACCTTCACTGCAGCTCCTGTCCCAAATGGAAGCTATGCCTCTCAGTCAGGCTCACGTCCAGGCAGGGTAGGCTGTGAGTAACAACACCAGCGGCCTGTGGACTAACAGCCTGACCCTGGCTTTCCCGAGTATTTCTGGCCTTCCTGCTCCTCACAGGTGATGAAGCGGAGGTCGTACTCTAAAATCAACATGTAATAATTTATTTATTTAACAGTGAACAAGTTAATTAAACTATTAATAACCCGAATAACTCACGATTCTAAAGGAATGCTATTTAGATAAATGCAATTCCCACTTACTAACAAAAAAAAATAGAACTTTTAGTCACTCTCTAAATTGCAACCAGATTTGGCGCCTTCCAGAATCTTCTGAGCTTCTCTGTCCTTTGCTATCTCAAATTGAGAGATGAAGCTTTCTTTTAAGACATCAATGCAGCTATGAGAGCCAGCAAGTCTCTCTCACTCTAGAGCTGTGAGCGGTGAGCGGTGCTCCCCCCCTTTGTCTCACTGCACCCCGCTCTCTTATACCCCTGACGACATATCAATATTTCCCACAATACAATTGGTTCTCAGGTTACCAAAACATCAATTTCAAATCTAATAGGTTGCTGGTAGCCAAGTGTCTAATTTTAACTGATTGGGCAAAAATTCAAACATTCAAATGCCTGAAGCCTGTTGTCAAGGCAACCCGACTATTTTGTCTTTGATATAATGTTTCAGTCTGTGTACTGGCACCATACACACCTGCATTTTCTTAGCACGGCAACAACACTACGCTTTTAGAGGGACCATGCAATACTTTCTCTTCGCATTTATAAGTGTTTTAATAATTTTACAACCACCAACATCGCAACACCTTTAACACCAGCACTGCCTTCACTCCCCGCCCCGCACACCAGACATGTGTAAGTGACACAGGAGGGCAAGGGCCTCTTTCTGTATATATTCTTTCACGGGGTGCGGGAATCGCTGGCAAGGCCAGGATCCACTTCCCCTCCCTAATTGCCCTTGGACTGAGTGGTTTGCTCGGGCAGTGCAGAGGTTTAAGAGTCAACCACATTGCTGTGGGGTCTGGGGTCACATGTAGGCCAGACCGGGTAAGGATGGCAGATTTCCTTCCCAAATGGACATTAGTGAACCAGATGGGTTTTTTTTTAACAACAACTGAGAATGGTTTTGTGGGGCTAAATCTTACCAAAAAAATGAAAGAGTTTTACTTTCGGTGTGTTTCTCTCCAGATAAACACATCGGTTTTCTCTCCAAATCTTATGACAATCTGCCAAAAAAATGAAGGGGCGCATTTCATTCCATCATATGGGGGGAGTGGGACCCCAACACGCTGGCAAAACAGCTGAGGCAGGGTTGCCAGCAATCGCAAGCCGTTTCCAAAAGGGCTAGCAAAGACACTCAGACTTTGAGCGACAGTCAGATGGTCTCTAAGTTGCCATTCAGGTGTGGAGTTGCCTGCGTTGGACTGGGGTGGGCACAGTAAGTGGTCTCACAAAACTAGGTTAAAGTCCAACAGGTTTATTTGGTGTGCCATTCAGGTGTGCCTTCACCTGAAGCTTCTTCAGTTCAATCTGGGGTACACAGCCGCACAATGGAGAGGGTGGGCGAAGAGTGTTGTGTTTTTGAGGAATAAAACTGAACTTTAAAATTACATTGTGGCTTTGCCTCACTGAGGCCAGGTGTGGCACGGCGGCACAGCGGTTAGCACTGCTGTCTCACAGCGCCAGGGACCCGGGTTCAATTCTGGCCTCGGGCCACTGTCTGTGTAGAGTTTGCATGTTCTCCCCATGTCTGCGTGGGTTTCCTCCCACATTCCAATTATGTGCAAGTTAGGTGGATTGGCCGTGGTAATTTTCTGTTCATCCAGTACTGTAGGATGGACAGTTTAGTGGAAGTCATGTGAGGTGATGGTGAGGTAGAGCTGAGGATCCAACTCACACTGGATCAAAGCTGACACCATGTCCTGCCCATGAACCCTGGAGTGTAAATTATGTTTATTAGTGCTGTCATTGGTTTATTTGCTGTCTCAGAACGTTAGTTCATTACTAGGCACTAATCAGAAAAGATTTATTTCACTGTCTCTGCTGCCTCTCAGGAACTATTTCTCCAAATCCTGTCCAGCACCAGAGGCTAACTCTGTCCAAGCCCAATTTCTCCCACACACTTCGATCAAACCATAGGATCCCGGAGTGTTTCCAACACCCACAAACCCTCTTTCCACCACTGTCTAAACCTAGGACCAACCTCCCCAGGGTTACCCACTCTCTCAATGTTGCCAATCCCATGACCAGCACTGTAAGGGAACCAAATACCACACCACTAAATCGATGCTCCCAGAGTCCTCAATAATTCTCTGGCCATTGCTGCTAAGTTCCAGGACTCCCCGAAACCCTCATTTACCCCTGACATTACAGTCAATTTAGCATGGCCAATCAACCTAACCCGCACGTCTTTCGGACTGTGGGAGGAAACCGGAGCACCCGGAGGAAACCCATGCAGACACGGGGAGAACGTGCAGACTCTGCACAGACAGTGACCCAAGACAAAATCGAACCCGGGTCCCTGGTGCTGTGAGGCAGTGCTAACCACTGTCCTTCCTGTCCCTGGATGGCCTCGAACCACCAACCTTTCAGTTAAGGGCCAAACGCACTAACCAATTGCACCACAGAGATGATGACTCACTCAGTGGAACAACATGAGGGTGTTTTTCCTTGGGTTGAAACTGGTTATTGTGGTGAACCAGCGTTGGTTCCCACCAGGTAGTACTGAGCCAGGGTCTGGCCAGTACTATGAGTCTGTATATATGTTACTGTTGGGGTTAGGGTTGGGCTGTTCTACCTGTATTATAGTTATTATGGTACATCCCAGTCGGGCTCCGCCTCCTGGGAGAGGTATAAAGGTCACTGCTCTGTCTGGGACCCCTCAGTCTGGGATCGTGTATTATATATGGTAGCTCTATTGTAGTAGTTAATAAAAGCCTTCATTTCCTCGAGCATCTCCAGCCTCGTGAGTTATATCGCGCATCAATTATGTTGTTGAATTTCCAAATTATCTTTGGAATTCTTGGGATGAGAGTGTCCTATCAAGAGAGATTAAATAGTCTGGGTCTGTATTCCTTTAGTTTAGAAGAGTGAGGGGTGACCTTATTCAAACATATGAGATCCTGAAGGGCTTGACAGAATCATAGAATCCCTTAGAACCCTACAGTGCAAAAGGAGGCCATTTGGCCCATCGAATTTGCACCGACCACAATCCCACCCAGGCCCGGTTCCCGTAACCTCACATATTTACCCTGCTAATCCCCCTGACACTAAGTGGCAATTTAGCACGGCCAATCTATCTAACCCGTGCATCTTTGGACTGTGGGAGGAAACTGGAGCACCCGGAGGAAACCCATGCAGACACGGGGAGAACGTGCAAACTCCACACAGACAGTGACCTGAGGTCAGAATCGAACCTGGGTCTTTGGCGCTGTGAGGCAGCAGTGCTGATCACTGTGCCACCATGCTGTATACTGGGATTTCTCCACACAACACTTTCCAATCCTGAGAAGTGGGGTGATGGGTGTACTTTTTAAAATTTTGTCCACCTGATGTTGTAAATTAAGCATAAATCCCCGAGGATCTGGAAGAATGAGAGTTATTCTCATTGAAATGTATAAATCCTTAAGGGCTTGATTCATGGAGGATATTTCCCTTGGCTGGAATGCTGATGACAGGAGGTCCACAGCCTCAGAATAAAGGGATTGCCATTTGGACACATTTCTTTCCTCAGAGGGTTGTGAATCTTTGGTATTCTTTCCCCAATGAGCTGTCAATGCTCAGTTAGTCGTTACGCAAGTGGCACGCTGGCACGCTGGTTAGCACCACTGCCTCACAGCGCCAGGGACCTGTGTGTCTGTGTGGGTTTCCTCCGGGTGCTCTGGTTTCCTCCCACACTCCAAAGATGTGCGGGTCATGTGGATTAGCCATGCTAAATTGATCCTTAGTGTCAGAAGGACTAGTTAGGGTTAATGCATGGGGTTTAGAGGATTAGGGCCTGGGTGGGATTGTAGTTGATGCAGACTCGATGGGCCGAATGGCCTCCTTCTGCACTGTAGGATTCTACGATACCCATCAAGCTGTTGTAAGCTGGAATGTGCTGCCTATGAGAATGGTGGAAGCAGATTTAGTTTAATTTTCCAGAGAGACAACCCCCGCAGACAGCTGGCACAGGTTTGATGGGCTGAAGGGCCTCTTTTCCAAGCTGTATCATTCTACATTCAGTTTCATAGAATCACAGAATCCTACAGTGAAGATGGAGGCCATTTGGCCCATCGAGCCTGCACCGACAACAATCCCACCCAAGCCCTATCCCTGTAACCCTCCTAATCCCCTTGACGCTTAAGGGACAATTTATCACGGTGTGGTGAACCATCGTTGGTTACCACTGTGGGGTTATTCCAATGTTACTGTTGGGTTAGGGTGTTGCCACTGTGGGGGTTGTTATAATGTTGTTGGGTTAGGGTGTTTACACTGTGGGATTAATATACCTGCGGTGGATGTTGTTATGGCACATCCCGGTCGGGCCCCGCCTCCTGGGGAGAGGTATAAGACCCTCTGCTCAGGCGGGACCCCTCCAGTCTGGATTGGTGTACTCGTGTTTAGATAGTTCCATTGTTTGTCAATAAAAGCCTTCAATCGCTGAAGCCTTGTACCTCGTGCTTGATTGTCGCGCATCACACGGCCAATCTACCTAACCCACACATCTTTGGACTGTGGGAGGAAACCCACGCAGACACGGGGAGAACGTGCAGATCCCACATAGACAGTGACCTGAGGCTGGAATCGAACCCAGGTCCCTGACGCTGTGAGGCAGCAGCGCTAACCATTGTGCCACCATGCTGCCCAAGACAGTGAAAGCCCCATCCCTGAATGGTCTCGAACCACCAACCTTTCAGTTAACAGCTGAATGCACTAACCAATTGCACCACAGGGACTATGACTCACTCAGTGAAACAGCACAAGGCCACTTTTCCTTGGGTTGAAACTGGTTACGTTGTTGGATTTCCAAATTATCTTTGGAATTCTTGGGATGAGAGGACTGTCCTATCAAGAGAGACAAAATAGTGAATGGATCGGTCATTTAAAACTGAGATGCGTAGAAATTTCTTCTCGCAGAGGGTGGTGAATCTCTGGAATTCTCTGCCCCAAAGGGTGCTGGATGGCTGGATCATTAGACGTATTTAAAATGGAGGTGGATAAATATTTGATAGATCGAGGAATAGAGGGCGACGGGGAAATGGCCCGGAGTTGAGGCCGGCATAGATCAGCCATGATGATATTGAATGGCGGGACAGACTTGTCGGGCTTGGTGACCGACTCCCATTCTACTACTTGTGTTAACTGAAATATGGACTGTGGAACTTTTCTTTAACCTTTCTTAGCGATTGTCAAATGCTTTTACTATTTAACCTCAGAAGCAGTGATGATGCAGGACTGACACAGAGAAAGAAGATGACGTTAACCTTTGAAGCAACTGATCCTTCCTGAATCAAGGTGGAGAAGGAGACCATTCAGCCCATCAAGTCTGCACTGAATCTCCAACAGCTCATCTTACTCAGGCCCCATCCCGGTAACCCCACGCATTTACCCCACTGATCCCCCTAACCTGCACATCTTTGGACACTAAGGGGCAATTTAGCATGGCCAATCCACCTAACCCGCACATCTTTGACACTAAGGGACAATTTACCATGGCCAATCCACCTAACCCGCACATCTTTGGACACTAAGGGACAATTTACCATGGCCAATCCACCTAACCCGCACATCTTTGACACTAAGGGACAATTTACCATGGCCAATCCACCTAACCCGCGCATCTTTGGACACTAAGGGACAATTTACCATGGCCAATCCCCCTAACCCGCGCATCTTTGGACATTAAGGGACAATTTAGCATGGCCAATCCACCTAATCTACGCACCTTTGGACACTAAGGACAATTTTATGAATGCCATGGAAGTAAATATCCAGTTTAACTGATTCAGTCACCGTGTGCCATTGACTTTCCTAATGAGACATTCTGCATTATGCCGCCTAACACTATTGTTGTTTGATTTATGACAGGATAACTGTTAACATGAAGTGTTACATCATTAATGAATTTTTATCCTTAAGATGATTAAAGAGATTGGTAGGGTCGCATTAGAGGGAAAAGATTTCCTCTGCTGGAAGATGTGGAACAAGGGGAGCGTGGCCTTAATGTTAGAATTTGGCCGTTCAGGGGTGACGACGGGAATCACTTTTTCACACCAAAGGTACAACAGCAACTGACACATATTTGCTGCTTTCAACATTGTAAAATGTCCCAGGGCTCCTCAGATCGTTACAATCCCAGCTGGTGTTATAACTGGACAGAAAGATCCCACAATGGAATCTTGGCTCAAAAGGCTGTAACTTCTACTTTTTGACAACAAAAGATGGCGGAAAAGTGTCACATGACTGCTAATTAGTTTTAACATCAAGAAAAAAAAGTTTTATTAAACATGAAAAAGTTGGATACAATACTCCTTTGCTCCCCCTTAACTTAAATACATGCAGACGTTAAGATTAACATGGATTACACTGTATATCTTAACTGACAATGGTCTCAGTAACATAAAGTCCCTTTTAAGCACACAAGATGACTGTGGGCAAATGCACTCTCTGCTCTGAATCCCAAATGAATGTCTATGGATGTCTCCTCAGAATCCCCCCCAGATGATTCTCACGTGTGAGTTTCCAAACTCCACTCCCAAAAACACACTTTAAAATCAATGTTCACAATAATGCTTTCCCTTAGCGGTTTGCATTCTGTAATCCAGTCCACATTTTCCAAATGACTCTTAAATGCCATTAAATGGGGCAGCACAGTGGTTAGCTCTGCTGCCTCACAGCGCTACATATTACTATATATTCCTTCAGTTCCAAAATGCCTTCAACAAGGTACCATGTAGAAAGCCATTGGAGACCATTGGAATTTATTGGATTATACAACAGATAAGATGGTGGCTCGGTCGTAGATTGAAATCCAGGTGACGCAGTGGGATATTCACTCGACTAGTAACCCAAAGACCCAAAGTAATGCTCTGGGGATCCTGGTCAAATCCCACCATGGAATATGAATTCAATAAAAATCTGGAATTGAAAGCCTAATGATGACCATGAAAACGTTGTTATTGAAACATCTGGTTTCCTCATTTCCTCCCTTTAGGGAAGAAAATCTGCCATCCTTACCTGGTCTGGCCTGCATGTGACTCCCGTCCCACAGCTGACCTCTTAAATGGCCGAGCTAAGGGCAGTTGGGAATGGGCAATAAATGCTGGCTCAGCCAACAACAAGATGGGTTAAAAAAACAATAATTGGCATCTCTCAGTCACCTCATTATTCCAGTTTTATACAGTGAAGCTGGAGCTTGAGAGATATCATGAAAAACCATGTAAATGGTTGGCACAGTGGTTAGCACTGCTGTCTCACAGCTCCTGGGAACCGAGTTCAATTCCAGCCTTGGGTGACTGTGGAGTTTGTATGTTCTCCCCGTGTCTGCGTGGGTTTCCTCCGGGTGCTCCGGTTTCCTCCCACAGTCCAAAGATGTGCGGGTTAGGTGGATTGATAAATTACCTCTCAGTGTCCAAAGATGTGTCAGTTAGGGGGGATTTGCGGGGTAAATATGTGGGGTTATGGGGATAGGCCCTGGGTAAGATGTTCTGTTGAGGAGCCTCCTTCTGCACTGTCGGGATCCTATGATTCTATTCTATGATTCTACTGAAATTTTCAATTGATCCACACTTTGAGGCGAGAGTTCCAGTTTGCGATTACCCCCGGCTTTTGTCCACCCCGATTTTAAACTAATTGGCAGCCGGGACTCCAGCTACCTGGGCTCCAAAGCCTTGGAATTCCCTCCCCAAAATTTCTGACCCATTCACTCTGCCTCCTGTTTTAAGATGCAGCTCACAACTTATCGCTTTTGACCAAGCTTTCAATCAGTGCCCTCATTTAATTTGATGTGGTTAATTTTCCTCCATAGAAAAACAAAGGTAGTTTTAAGGGATTTATATTTGTATTGGTAAACATTGGATATAAGGAAAAGTTTTAAGTGGGTTTAATTTAATGTTGCAGTGCCTGGAAGGATAAAACCAGGAGTTAGCTTCATGTTGGACAAAGGTGTTTATATGTGTGGGGGTCGGTTAAATTCCAATTGTGTTTCCATTGTGCTTAGAGAGTGATAGTGTGAAGAATAAATGGAACAGGTTGCTTAGCAACTAAAGTTTTTATTTATTAGTGTCACAAATAGGCTTACATTAACAATGCAATGAAGTTACTGTGAAAATCCCCTAGTTGCCACACTCCGGCACCTGTTCAGGAACACGGAGGGAGAATTTAGCACGGCCAATCCACCTAACCAGCACTTCTTTCAGACTCATAGGATATCATAGAAACCCTACAGTGCAGAAGGAGGCCATTCGACCCATCGAGTCTGCACCAACATCAATCCCACCTAGGACTTATCCCCACTACCCCACACATTTATCCCACTAACCCCTCTAATCTACACATCCCAGGACACCAAGGGGCAATTTAGCATGGCCAATCAACCTAACCCGCATATCTTTCAGACAGTGGGAGGAAACCGGAGCGCCCGGAGAAAACCCACGCAGACACAGGGAGAATGTGCAGATTCCACACAGACAGTGACCCAAGCCGGGAATCGAACCCGGCTCCCTGGCATTGTGAGGCAGCAGTGCTAACCACTGTGCCCCCGTGCCATCTGGCGTCACTAACCAGCCTTCCAGCTGACTGAGCTAAACCGATCAAGGAATACATTCAGTCAGCAAGTTTATACTCGTCCGTCGTTTGGGAGTGCCTCCTCAAAGAGTTCAAACTGCGTTAAGTGAGGCAGGTTCTGTTGTTTCTTGAAGTACGTGTCTAATTCCAGATGACTTCAAATGATTAGAAATCAGGGAAAAAGCAACCTGGGGCTAAGAGTTGATGCTCATTAAACATGACTACAGACAAATGAGCTGAGTAAACAAAGGTTTCGGGCTAAGACTTGCCTCCTCATTAAACCTTCCTGGAGTTGGCGGCAAATAAAGAACACCCATCTCACTCCCCACCAACTCATTTCACAATGGGATCCGTCAATGGGCATTAGAAGCCGAATTGACATATTTAAGGGACCCCAACACTCGTTTAGAAGTTTATTTAATAGTGTCACAAGTAGGCTTACATTAACACTGCGATGAAGTTACTCTGAAAATCCCCTAGTCGCCACACTCCGGCGCCTGTTCGGGTACACTGAGGGAGAATTTAGCATGGCCAATGCACCCTAACCAACATGTCTTTCGGACTGTGGGAGGAAACCGGAGCACGCGGAGGAAACCCACGCAGACACGGGGAGTACGTGCAGACTCCACACAGACAGTGACCCAAGCCGGGAATCGAACCCGGGTCCCTGGCGCTGTGAGGCGGCAGTGCTAACCACTGTGCCACCTTGCTGCATTGCATTTGCCCAGGTACCTACTGGGCAGAAGACACCGCTGGCGTACTTTGGGTTTGCAAGTAACAACAACAAAAGAAGAACGCGGTAAAAGAAAAACCACTTCTTAAAAGTCTTTGTTAGGCACCAAAGAACCAGCTTTATTTTTCTTTTCATTTCAAGTTTTAATATACCGTACACATTCATCTGTCAAACATCATTCAGCTTGCTTTGTTAAAGCACAACGATTGCAAGTTTGAGGTACTCGATCTTTTTCACAAGAACTGCAGTTACCAAGCACAATTTATGAAACTATATAATCAGTGCCAGATATGTCCTTTGGGAAACAGTATTGTTTAATAGATATGTATAGATTGCAAAACATACAGTGCCAGACTGTCGCACAACTAAAGTTTGTACTTCAACATTATCCACAGGAGTAAGTTACAGCGCAGTAACGATGACTGCGTTCTTATTCTTTTAAAAAAACTTGTGAAATTAAGCAAATTACTACGACAACATTCCTTCCCATCAACTTGACTTTAAATTAAAACAAAAAATCCTGTTCCACTTCAGCTGCTGGGTTTTGCAAAGACTTCGACCTGACACAGCAGCGCAGGTCTAGCCAGCTGCTTGTTCAGGTAACATATAATGTTGTTCCAGTTTGCAAACCAAACTATAACGCACAACAGCAAATCCGGGGAGGAAGACGCTCCCACGAGCAACTTGTATCATTTACTGCGAAGCTTCAAAGCAACTATTACAAGGGCCCCGTTGTGTGAAGTTGCTTATCTGTGCAGTTTGCGAAATAAAAGTCCATTTTCAGACTTGCTCTCTTGAACTGAAACTTCCTGGAACACGGAGTGATTTAGATAAGATATTAAATTTAAAAATAAATCTGGAAGAGCCAAGTTCAGAAACTATGACAGTGTATAATCATTATTCCTTTCTTCATTCGTGGGACATGGGCGTCGCTGGCTGGGCCAGCATTTATTGCCCATCCCTAGTTGCCCTTGGAGGGCAGTTGAGAGTCAACCACATTGCTGTGGGTCTGGATGTCTCGTGTAATGTCACATCCGAAGATGTGCGGGTCAGGTGGATTGGCCATGCTAAGTTGACCCTTATTGTCAGGGATTCACAGGGTAAATGTGTGGGTTATGGTCGGTGCGATTGTGGTCAGTGTAGACTCGATGGGCCGAATGATCTCCTTCTGCACTGTAGGGATTCTCTGAGGCCGTGGCGGGATTCGAATGCAGGTCCTCAAGGCATTAACTCTAGCGATAATACCATTAGGCCATCGCCTCCCTTATTCCTGGGGATAGCCAATCTTCCAATTTGGGAGATTAGGGGCGGGGTTTTCCGGCCGCGTTTGCCCCAAGAGCAGAAAATCCCACCCGAGGTCAGCGGACCTTTGCGGGGTTCGTGTCCAATGCGTGACGATTCCTGCGGCGGGCAGGACGGGAAAGTTCCGCCCTACGTACGGTAACAACCACCATTTGTGACTAGGATGGTGGTTAGGTCATTTTCCTGTTGGTCACAGCTGGACACTAGACTGTTAAGTTACTGGGAATGACTTTACATACGATTTGTATGCTATAACTATCATCCACTCGCTGCAGTCCACTGGACAAATAATCAGGAGCTATTCACCACCAGACCCCATAAGACATAGGAGCAGAATTAGGCCACTCGGCCCATCGAGTCTGCTCCGCCATTCAATCATGGCTGATTTTTTTTTCTCATCTCCATTCTCCTACCTTTTCCCCATAATCCCTGACCCCGTTGTTAATCTCTACTGCATTTTCCTGGAGGAATCAGCCTGCTATTACTGAGAGATGTTGCTGTAGTTTCATTCACAAGCTCTGGCTTGCTGCAATTCAGAGATACTCATTTCGAATCGATTCTCTGTTCTGTAAGCTCGTCCGAGCTCCACTCATTAGCCAGCGCACTGATGCCAGCAGACACACTGCGATTAAGCTGTCAGTCCTGTCCTTTGCTCTCGCAGCATTATAAAGGCTACATTTTGGGCAGCACGGTGGCACAGTGGTTAGCACTGCTGCCTCACAGTGTCAGGGACCTGGGTTCGACTCCGGCCTCAGGTCTGTGTGGAGTTTGCACATTCTCCCTATGTCTACGAGTGCTCCAGTTTCCTCCCACACTCCAAAGATGTGTGGGTTAGGTGGATTGGCCATGCTAAATTGACCATAGCGTCAGGGGGATAAGCGAGGGTAAATGTGTGGGGTTACGGGAATAGGGCCTGGGTGGGATATTTGTCGGTGCAGACTCGATGGGCCGAATGGCCTCCTTCTGCACTATAATGATTCGATGATTTAGGTCAAATGGTT
Source organism: Mustelus asterias (assembly GCF_964213995.1). Classification (NCBI taxonomy): domain Eukaryota; kingdom Metazoa; phylum Chordata; class Chondrichthyes; order Carcharhiniformes; family Triakidae; genus Mustelus; species Mustelus asterias. The sequence continues at coordinate 97,132,805 of NC_135815.1, read as the reverse complement.
CACTCGCCGTTAAGTGCCAGCAGAAGTTCAAAGTATTTTTTCAATCACTGTCCCTATTTCTAGCTGGGTTCCGATTCTAAAATAAGAAACTTTTCAACCCTTGCACATGAAGAATGTATAAAATACCCAGCATTTCAATCCACAAACCAACAAACTAACCATAGGAAATACCCCATTTGCTGCTGTATCTCTTGTTGAGGAGATGTTGGAGTTTGCTGCTTTATAACGCACAGATATTACTCAGTGCTTTGTTCAAGAGGAATTGAATAATGGACACTGAACATTGGCGGCACAGTGACACAGTGGTTAGCGCTGCTGCCTCACAGCGCCAGGGAACCGGGTTCAATTCCAGCCTCAGGTCACTGTTTGTGTGGAGTCTGCACGTTCTCCCCGTGTCTGTGTGGGTTTCCTCCGGGTGCTCCGGTTTCCTCCCACAGTCCGAAAGACGTGCTGGTTAGGGTGCATTGGCCATGCTAAATTCTCCCTCAGTGTACCCGAACAGGCGCCGGAGTGTGGCGACTAGGGGGTAGAGTCATAGAGGTTTACAGCATGGAAACAGGCCCTTCGGCCCAACTTGTCCATGCCGCCCTTTTTTTTAAACCCCTAAGCTAATACCAATTGGTTACATTTGGCCCATGTCCTGCTATACCCATCTTACCCATGTAACTGTCTAAACGCTTTTTAAAAGACAAAATAATACCCGTCTCTACTACTATCTCTGGCAGCTTGTTCCAGACACTCACCACCCTCTGTGTGAAAAAATTGCCCCTCTGGACCCTTTTGTATCTCTCCCCTCTCCCCTTAAATCTATGCCCTCTTGTTTTAGACTCCCCTACCTTTGGGAAAAGATATTATCTCGCTGATCTGTACCCCTCATTATTTTATAGACCTCTATACACCCCTCAGCCTCCTACGCTCCAGAGAAAAAAGTCCCAGTCTATCCAGCCTCTCCTTATAACTCAAACCATCAAGTCCCGGTAGCATCCTAGTAAATGTTTTCTGCACTCTTTCTAGTTTAATAATATCCTTTCTATAATAGAGTGGCCAGAACTGTGCACAGATTTTCACAATAACTTCATTGCAGTGTTGGTGTAAGCCTACTTGTGACATTAATAAACTTTAACTTTTGCCCCAAACTGTGCTCAGGGTTCGAGTAGGTTAAAGGATTCACACAAAGGGTTGTGTCCGAGGAACCTCTTACTGACCTCAACCACCCCAACCTTTTATACAGTGAGTTGTCATCATCCAGAATGCACTGCCCAAGCGAGAGGTACCAATAGTAACTGCTGAAAGGGAATTGGATAAATACTTGAAGGAGAAAGCATTTGCAAGGCTATGAGGAGAGACAGGGGATTAATTAGATGGCTTTTCTAAAGAGCCAAAACAAGCATGATGGGCCAAATGGCCTCCTTCTGTGCTGTATCATTCTGCTACTGATCCCACCATCTTTAGCCTAAGAAGATCACAACCATCTAGAACAAAGAAAATACAGCATAGGAACAGGCCCTTCGGCCCTCCAAGCCTGCACCGACCATGCTGCCCGTCTGAATTAAAACCTTCCGGGGGCCATATCCCACTATTCCTATCCTATTCATGTATTTGTCAAGACGCCCGTTAAAAGTCACTATCGTATCTGCTTCCACTACCTTCCCCGGCAGCGAGTTCCAGGCGCCCACTACCCTCTGTGTAAAAAAACTTGCCTCGTACATCTCCTTTAAACGGACGGCACGGTGGCACAGTGGTTAGCACTGCTGCCTCACAGCGCCAGGGACCTGGCTTCGATTCCCGGCTTTGGGTCACTGTCTGTGTGGAGTTTGCACATTCTCCCCGTGTTTGCGTGGGTTTCCTCCGGGTGCTCCGGTTTCCTCCCACACTCCAAAGATGTGCGCAGTAGGTGGATTGGCCGTGCTAAATTCTCCCTCAGTGTACCTGAACAGGTGCCGGAGTGTGGCAAGTTGGGGTTTTTCACATTAACGTCTTTGCAGTGTTAATGTAAGCCTACTTGTGACACTAATAAATAAACTTTAAAAAAACCTTGCCCCTAACACCTTAAACCTACGCCCCCAGTAATTGACTCTTCCACCTTGGGAAAAAGCTTCTGACTATCTCTTTGTGTCTGAAGTATAAGTGGGTGGTAGAGATTTTCTGGATGAAGTAGGTTGCTCCAAGAGGGACTGCTCCTTTTTAAGACACGTTCACAAGGACCCTTACAGATAACCTCACGAAAGTCCACCCCAATCTCTCAGGTTCTGACAGCTGAACACACAATGTCTATTAGACTGCCACACGGCTTATTTTTAACCTGGTGAGGGTGAGCTGGCTGAGTAGTCACTGTCTGCTTTCATTAATGATGGTTAATGATTCAGAGTTCACCTTCCCGGCTCTGCAGACAGATATCAGGACTGAAACCGTGCCCAATGCCCCGCTGAAATTCTCCCCACCAGCTGATGTAGAACGAGAGAAACTTACAAAACAAAAGGGGGCATTTTATAGACCGGAGATGCTGGGGCTGTCCGCCACCGCCTCCACCCCCCCCCCCCCCCCGCCCCCGAGGAGAGAAGGCTGAGAGGGGATTTGATCTAGGTGTTCAAAATCAGGAGGGCGTCTGGGGCAGAGTGGACAGGGAGAAACTGTTCCCATTGGTGGAAGGATCAAGAACCAGAGGGCACAGGTTTAAGATAAATCGATGGATAAAGTGATGTGGACTCGAGGAGAGGGTGGCACAGAAGTTAGCACTGTTGCCTCACGGCGCCAGGGACCCAGGTTCGATTCCCGGCTTGGGTCACTGCCTGTGTGGAGTCTGCACATTCTCCCCGTGTCTGCGTGGGTTTCCTCCGGGTGCTCCGGTTTCCTCCCACAGTCCAAAGATGTGTGGGTTAGATTGATTGGCCGTGCTAAATTGCCCCTAGTGTTGGGGGATTAGTAGGGTAAATATGTGTGGTTGTGGGAATAGGGGCTGAGTGGGATTATGGTGGCACGGTAGCACAGTGGTTAGCACTGCTGTTTCACAGCTCCAGGGTCCCGGGTTCGATTCCCGGCTCGGGTCACTGTCTGTGCGGAGTCTGCACATTCTCCTCGTGTCTGCGTGGGTTTCCTCTGGGTGCTCTGGTTTCCTCCCACAGTCCAAAGATGTGCGGGTTAGGTTGATTGGCCAGGTTAAAAATTGCCCCTTAGAGTACTGTGATGCGTGGGTTAGTGGGATTAGCTGGTAAGTATGTGGGGGTAGGGCCTGGGTGGGATTGTGGTCGGTGCAGACTCGATGGGCCGAATGGCCTCCTTCTGCACTGTAGGGTTTCTATGATTCTATGGTTGGTGCAGACTCGATGGGCTGAATGGCCTCCTTCTGCACTGTAGGGATTCTATGATTCTAAACTTTCCCTTCGCCCTAAGGATCTCCACAACTGTCATACCCATAAGTCCCAAATATTCCCCTTTTATTTTAACGTCTTTTTCCAGAAAAATGTGAACAAATTTTGAATGACTGGAGGTGAAATTCATCTCTCGGCAATGGGGATGGAGCAGCTTTCTGTCAGGAACAGGAAGCAGCCATTCAGCCCCTTCAGCCTATCCTGTCATTCAATTACGACATGGCTGATCTGCCTCATAACTCCATCGACCTGCCTTGCTGCAATAACAATAACATCTTTCACACAAATATATCAATCTCAGTTTTCAAACCGCCAGTCGAACTTCAACCTCAACAACTTTTTTTTAGGGGAAAGACATCCAGATTTCCACTCCTTCGTGTGTGAAGGTACTTCCTGATTATCAACCCTGATTCCGTTCATAGAATCCCGACAGTGCAGAAGGAGGCCATTCGGCCCATCACGCCTGCACCAACAACATTCCCACCCAGGCCCTATTCCTGTAACATCACGTATCTACCCTGCTAATCCCCCTGGCACCAAGAGCCAATCCACCTAACCTGCACATCTTTGGAATGTGGGAGGAAACCAGAGCACCCGGAGGAAACCCATGCAGACACGGGGAGAATGTGCAGATTCCACACAGACAGTGACTCAAGCTGGGAATCGAACCCGGGTCCCTGGTGCTAACCACTGTGCCACCGTGCCATGCTAACCACTCTAATAAGATTAAGCCCCCTTGTTCTGGACATTCTGTTCCAAGCCATGCAGGTGAAACTTCTTCACTCATCTTCAGTGAGTAGCAGGGAAATTGGAGGGACCCCCAGGGTGTGGTCGACCCTCCCCTTTGGTGGCCCTCGGGTACTGCTGGCCAGGATGATGGTACCCAGAAGGGACCCGTGCTCTGGGTTACAAGTGATGGTGGATTCAATGGAAGTGAGGCTGGAGGAACCAGAACCTCAGGGGGGTGGGGGCAATGGTTGTTGTCTGGTGTCAGCCGGAGGATCCCCTGGGAAGAAGAGGGTTTGCGTTTCCTTCAAACACACGAGGAAGACAATCGGAATTCATCTCTTGCTTCCCGATAGTCAGTACAAAGAATTCTCTGTGTGAATGGGGTTGGCACCGTATGAGGATCAGGGATTACAGGTGGACAACATTGAAGTCTGGCTTCACCAGAGCTCCAGCAGTGAGATCGTCCACTGTTGCCACGGTCATAAAACTTGGAAGTCTACGACGGTCTATGCCAGTGGTTCCCACCCAGTGTACCGCAGCACACTGTCCCTGAAGATATCCCCAAGTGCACCACGCAAAAAGATTCAAAATTCACGTAATTAAACTAAGAATACCCTTTGTCGTCAGCTCTGTGGTTGGCATCTCCCAGACCCAATGTATCTCGGGCCTCCCGCGCTGGGAGAGAGCTGCACATGCGCGGTTTAGGTTGTTTATGTTGGTCAGGCCCACGCGCAGAGGCAACGGGACCTGGAGCTGAAAACAAAGGCCTCATGCGCCCGCACAAGAAGCAAAAACTCAAAAAGGGCGCAGAAATCCTGGGAGAAGCAAGAGAGAGATTAAAAAAATGAGGACAAGAGATTAAAAACAAAGTTCCCAGTAAGGGAGGAAGACAGAGAAAGAGAGTCATAGAGATATACAGCGCAGAAACAGGCCCTTCAGCCCAACTCGTCCATGCTGACCAGGTTTCCTAAACGGAATTGGTCCCATTTGCCTGTGTTTGGCCCGTATCCCTCTAAACCTTTCCCATCCATGTACCTGTCCAAATGTCTTTTAAATGTAATTGTACCCACCTCTACCACCCCCTCCTGGCAGCCCATTCCATAGACGCACCACCCTCTGTGCGAAAAAGTTGCCCCTCGGGTCCCTTTTAAATCTTTTCCCTCTCAGCTTAAACCTACGCCCTCTAGTTTTAGTCTCCCCTACCCTGGGGAAAAAACCTTGGCTATTCACCTAATCTATGCCTCTCATGATTTTATAAACCTCTATAAGGTCACCCACCCCTCATCCTCCTACGCTCCAGGGAAAAATGTCCCAGCCTCTGATAATTCAAACCTTCCAGTCTCCCCAACATCTTTGTAAATCTTTCATGCACCCTTTCCAGTTTAATAACATCCTACCTATAGTGGGGCGACCAGAATTGTACACAGTATCCCAAATGTGGCCACACCAATGTCTTGTCCAGTTGTAACATAACGTCCCAACTCCTGTACCCAATGCTCTGACTGATGAAGGCAAGTTTGCCAAACGCCTTCTTCAAGACAGCAATATGCCCTGACATATAAAAGACTGGGAACCACTGGTCTCTACCACTATGGCACTCAGAGGAGGATGAATAATCTTCAGTGCCTCAATTAGGTCACCCCTTAACTTAGCAAGATTTCTCTACCATCTGGGCTGGGTACCACACACCTTGCCAAAACTGGGCAGGGTTACACCACTTAAAGGGGCCGCTCACACGCAGGTAAAACTGGCATGAGTTAACTCGCTTGCCTTCTCGCTCTTGAGAAACAGTTGAATCGATGAGACTTTTCCTATCCTTTCCCCATCTGCCGCTGTTAGGTTGCCATGCAAACAGAGACCCGCTACAAGTGGGTGGAAAATGACAAAAAAGGAGAGAGAAAATCAGAAACCTCGAGAACTCTCAATTATCGGGATGTAGAAGCTGGTGGCCAAACCAACTCCTATTTACAAGGTTCGTTTGCTTTGTGAGTAGGACTCGATTGGAAGATGATTAAGGTCTTCCACAGTCCATCAGCCCCCTACTCGTTACTGCTGTCTTCCAACCCTCCCACACTATTTAATAACCTACTGCTAGTGAATTCTGATTAGCTGAGCGCTACTGGAAAGAAAATGCGTTTACTGTCACTCAAAACATGCTCCATGGAAACTGATTTTCAGTTTGCTCTTAGCAACACTTAAAAAGAAAAAAATAATACGTCAAGGTGTCACCTCCATTCTGACCAAGGTAACCTGCCAACCCAGAGGTAGATGGTGCCGTATTGTTTCCTTGTTTGTTTTACTTTGGCAGGCGCAGGGGTGGACAAAAACAATGCAGAGAAAGAGGACATGCTCTGCTCGCTCACAACTGGGCGGCACGGTGGCACAGTGGTTAACACTGCTGCCTCACAGCTCCAGGGACCTGGGTTCGATTCCTGGCTCGGGTCACTGTCTGTACGGAGTCTGCACATTCTCCCTGTGTCTGTGTGGTTTCCTCCCACAGTGCGAAAGACTGTGCTGGCCATGCTAAATTCTCCCTCAGTGTTACCCGAACAGGCGTCAGACTAGGAGATTTTCACAATAACTTCATTGCAGTGTTAGTGTAAGCCTACTTGCGACACTAATAAATAAACTTTTAAACTTAATCTTTAAATACACAGCGCCTCAATTCAAGATCACGGGAAAAAGAGAGGCTTCTCCCAGGAAATGGCATCGAGGAAACATGTTAGGTTGATTGGCCAGGTTAAAAATTGTCCCTTAGAGTCCTGAGATGCGTAGGTTAGAGGGATTAGCAGGTAAATATGTGGGGGTAGGGCCTGGGTGGGATTGTGGTCGGTGCAGACTCGATGGGCCGAATGGCCTCCTTCTGCACTGTAGGGTTTCTATGTATTTCTATGTTCTATGTTAAAACAAAGCAAGCCTGATGTGCCTATTCCTGATGTCCGACAGAAGAGAATCTGAATTTCTTTTTGGGAGTCAACTAAAAGTATTTTTTAATTCATTTGTGGGACACGGGCTGGCTCGTATCGCCCATCCCTACTTGCCCTTGAGAAGGTGATGCCTTTTTGCGATTGAAACACCTGAGTGTCTCCCTTGGCCATTTCAGAGGGCAGTTGAGAGTCAACCACATTGCTGTGGCTCTGGAGTCACATGTAGGCCAGACCGGGTAAGGACGGCAGATTTCCTTCCCCAATGGACATCGGTGAACCAGATGGGTTTTTCCGACAATTGACAATGGTTTCATGGTCATCAGTAGATTCTTAATTCCAGATATTTATTGAATTCCAATTCCACCACCTGCTGTGGCGGGATTCGAACCCGGGTCCCCAGAACATTAGCTGAGTTTCTGTATGAATAATCTCGTGATAATACCACTAGGTCATCACCTCCCCATTGTGCGTTTCTATCGCTCCTTTTGCAGCCCTTGAATCTTCCAGACATTGAAATGGGAGGAGGCCATTCAGCCCCTCGAGCCTGCTCCGCCATTGACCTGTGACACCTTTGCACCAAATCCCTTAAAACCTTTGGTGAATGAAAATCTCTCTCAGATTTGAAATTAACAATTGATCGGGCATCAATTGTCATTTGAAAAGGAGAGTTGGAGAGCTCGGTGTGTGAAGAAGTGTTTCTTTATTTCCCTCCTGAAAAGGCTGGTTCTCATTTCTAAACTCTGTCTCTTAGTCCGACACTCCCCCGACCAGCGGAAATTCTTTTCTCTCTATTTTTGTATCAATTCCTCTTATTATCGTGAAAGCGTTGCTCAAATCCCTTCTCGACCGTCCAAATTTCAGGGATTATAAATCCTCGTTTCTAACCTCTTCTCGTAATTTAACCCTTTAGATCCACGTATCATTCCAGCAATTCTACACTCCAACTTCCTCCAAGACAAGTATGTCATCGAAGCATAGAATCCCTACAGAGCAGAAGGAGGCCATTCGGCCCATCGAGTCTTCACCGATCACAATCCCACCCAGGCCCTATCCCCCTAACCCCATGTGTTTACCCCAGCTAGGCTCCCTGACACTAAGTGGCAATTTAGCATGGCCAATCCACTAACCCGCACACCTCCTGAAGATGATGAACTGCCCACAGAATGCACCAGGTGTGGTCCAACCAGGGTTTGTCTACGTTTAGGCCCAATGCATTTTACAGCCAATCGAGTACTTTTGCAATGCAGTCACTGCGGTGATGTAAGAAGCGCAGATTAATTTGTACACAGCAAGCTCCCACAAACAGCGATATGGAAATGACCCTTCTCTACCGAACGGAGAATTTGACGCTCACCTGAAACTCCATTGTCTGCAGCGGGACTGGAGAATCCCAGCCACGGGCGGGGTTGGAGAATCCCAGCCGTTACCTCTGACAGGGTAGTACCCTTCCCCTTCCCTCAACACTCCAGAGATTCAGCTATGATATTGTGCATCAATTCTCTGGGGTGAGGCTTCAACTCCACCACCTTCTGACGCAGAGACAGGAGTGTGACTGACTGGACCACGGCGAGGCAGCAAGAAAGAGCAGAATTCTGCCCCTCTCATTGACTAGGTCTTAGTTCTTGTACCCGTTCACTCATATAGCCAGAGGCATCCTTCCCGGTGTATGCATGCACTGATGCACATTCTAAACTTAGTCTGACTTGCTTCTGTCTGCGTTACGGTACACCACCAGTGACTGAGCTAAAATTGTTCCCCAAGACATTTCTCCAGGTGACCCTCTCTGCAGCAAGATCGTGTTAGAAGCCAGTTTTGAGGCATTGAGTATAAAAATTGACGGGTCATGCTGCAGCTGTACAGAACCTTAGTTAGGCTCATTTGGAATATTGTGTACAATTCTGGTCACCACACTACCAGAAGGATGTGGATGCTTTGGAGAGGATACAGAAGACGTTTACCAGGGTGTTGCCTGGTATGGAGGGTATTAGCTATGAGGAGAGGTTGGATAAACTCGGTTTGTTCTCGCTGGCATGACAGAGGTTGAGGGGCGACCTGATAAAGGTTTACAAGATTATGAGGGGCATGGACAGAGTGGATAGTCAGATGCTCTTTCCTAGGGTAGAAAAGTCAAGTGCTAGGGGACATAGGTTTAAGGTGCGTGGGGAAAAGTTTAGAGGAGATGTGCGAGGTAAGTTTTTTACACAGAGGGTGGTGAGTGTCTGGAACGCGCTGCCCGGGGAGGTGGTGGGAGCAGGTACGATAGCGGCATTTAAGGGGCATCGAGACTAACACATGAATAGGATGGGAATGGGAGGATACGGACTCCGTAAGTGCGTACGGTTTTAGTTTAGGCAGACATCGCGTTCGGCGCAGGCTTGGAGGGCCGAAGGGCCTGTTCCTGTGCTGTTCTTTGTTCTTTGTTAACCTGTCGTGTGCAAACAGGGGAATGTGGAGGAATTTATGGGCTTGTGCTCACTGCCCTGGTTCATAGGTGCTGAAGGGTGGGGGGGGGGGCCCGATCATAAAGCGAGGGGGATAGAATAAACACAGTGGGCGCGATCTCAGCGCCCGTTCCCCGCCACGCTCCCGCTGCAGCGAGGTCGGAGAATTTGGCGGCCAGCCAAATCTCTGTTCAGTGTGGCGGGATGGGGAAAATCCCACCGGTGTGAAAGGCGGTAAGATTCCGACCAGCAATCCTGACTGACAGCCGAGTGATTCGTGACCCAGTCAACCCCCTTATGAAAAGGGTTTAATTTCCTTTGGCAGGGAAGTTAATCAACGTGCCGGGATTAGTAACTGTATTAAACAGCCTGCAAACTGAATCTTACGCAGCAGAGGAAGTTAGACCTCTGGTAGAAAGGAGCTGGCAGCCAGTGTGGGAGCTGCCTTCGGCTGGAGATCCTTGAGAATGTGGAAGAGTTAGTTTCTAATGAAGGGTTCGGTTGTGTTGCTTTTTGAAAAGTGTGCCAGTTGCGCCGGACAGAATGAAGGACAGACGGTGGAGGGAGGGTTTCCAGAGCATTACTGTTATTCAGGCGTAGAATATTAGCTCTGGGAGTTGCCCTCCTTGTACCCCCGTGCCGTTGGTGCTGTCTGAGGAGCACTGGAACTGAAAGGTGACCTTCCCGCACTGTACCTCAGTCATTCCCTCCTGCCCAAAGTAGCTCAGCTCATTGCCATCCAGCACCACGCTGGCCGTGTAGAAGGTGTCCGGCTCAATCTGCACCGGATGCTCGAACCACACGGGGAAGGTGTGGCTGGAGCCGTCCGAGAAAAACTTGCTGAAGTTCTGGCCCAGCACGACGCCCTGGCGCTTCAGCTCCAGCGTGGCGCTGTACTCGGCCGAGCCGCAGCTGGAGCCGTAGAGGCCGAACCCGGCGATGAAGACCCGCTTGTCCACGGCGAACTGGATGCTGTCGCAGCGGCCGCGGTAGCGCCACTGGTTGCTGCGGTAGGCGCACGACTGGAAGCGGTGGCAGCGCTGCGGCGCCAGGCCTTTCCGAGGCTTGCACACAAACTCCAGGTCCGGCTTCTTGGCCGCCGTGTACCACAGGAAGATGTCGTTGGTCTCGTTGAGAGTCAGGACGCCGGACTGCGCGGCGCCATTGGCAAAGTCGTCCAGCGTCATGGCCGGGATGCGGATGAGGTAGAGCGCCTTGCCCAGGACCTTGCGCTTGTTCTCAATGTTGACGGACAGGTCCCGCCTCTGGCATTCCACCTCGGCCCAGTTCAGCACCGCCTCAAACAGGATGATTTCCTTGGCGTTCAGGGTCTCCCGATTCAGGATGCTCTGCAGCGTCTGGTAGTCGATGTCACAGAAGCCCTCGGACCTCAGGGCCAGCTCAGCCTGGGCATCGATCACTTCCCAGCACCGCTGGGTCAGGTCCGGCTCCTCAAAGAGGCAGCTCTGGGACAGCAACACGCAGGCATTCTTGGCGCTCAGGCTGGTCTCCAGGAAGTTGACGCAAGCCCGGGCTAGATGAGGGACGATGTATTTCTTCGCAGCGTAGAGGGTGGCTAAGACTGTATCCGCAGCCAGGTCTATCTCGTCACAGTAGATGTACCTGTAAAGAGAAGCAGGAACTGAGTCAAAATGATCAAGGTTCTCTACAAGCTGCAGCTGCTCAGAACCTTATGGTACACCACCAGTGACTGAGCTAAAACTGTTCCCCAAGACATTTCTCCAGGTGACCCTCTCTGCAGCAAGATCGTGTTAGAAGCCAGTTTCGAGGCACTGAGTATAAGAATTGGCAGGTCATGCTGCAGCTGTACAGAACCTTAGTTAGGCCTCATTTGGAATATAGTGTACAATTCTGGTCACCACACTACCAGAAGGATGTGGATGCTTTGGAGAGGATACAGAAAAGATTTATCAGGATGTTGCCTGGTCTGGAGGGCATTAGCTACGAGGAGAGGTTGGATAAACTTGGTTTGTTCTCACTGGAACGACGGAGGTTGAGGGGCTACCTGATAGAGGTTTACAAGGTTATCAGTAGCATGGACAGAGTGGCTAGTCAGGTGCGCTTTGCTAGGGTAGAAAAGTCAAGTGCTAGGGGACGTGGGTTTAAGGTGCATGGGGAAAAGTTTAGAGGAGGTGTGTGAGGCAAGTTTTTTACACAGAGGGTGGTGAATGTCTGGAACGCGCTGCCCGGGGAGGGGGTGGGAGCGGGTATGATAGCGGCATTTAAGGGGCATCTTGACGAATACGTGAATAGGATGGGAATGGAAGAATACGGACTCCGTAAGTGCCTACGGTTTTAGTTTAGGCAGACATCATGATTGGCGCAGGCTTGGAGGGCCGAATGGCCTGTTCCTGTGCTGTACTGCTCTTTGTTCCCTTTGTATATGGATCTGCTTTCTGGGATCAACACCTGTCTTTATAAAACCAAGTCCAACCTGTCCAAGTGTGACTTTGCTCTTTCTGGAAGAATCTCTCCCATTAGTGAGGTTTATCCTTGCTGCGTGTTGTTCCTGCCGTAATGCTGACCTGTTTGATTTTTTTTTATTCATTCGTGGGACATGGACGTCGCTGGCTGGGCCAGCATTTATTGCCCATCCCTAGTTGCCTTTGGAGGGCAGTTGAGAGTCAACCACATTGCTGTGGCTCTGGAGTCACATGTGGGCCAGACCGGGTAAGGACGGCAGATTTCCTTCCCTAAAGGACATTAGTGAACCAGATGGGTTTTTCTGACAATCGACAATGGTTTCATGGTCATCAATAGATTCTCATTTTGTTACATGCTATTTATAACGGGATAATTATCCCAATTTAAATAAACCAATACCTTGGAAAGGGCAGGGATGGATTTGTCTGGGGATTAATGCCTTCACTTGTTAAGAACGTTGGGTGTATGAGAAGGCCATTCAGCCCCTCTACCCTGTTTCGTCATCCAACTGGATCATGGTTGATCTGAATCTCGACTCCATTTGCCCTTCTATCCCGGGATAGACCTGACTTTGTGTGCCACTGATTTTCCAGCCTACATACGAGGGGTAGGCCATTCGGCCCCTCAAGTCTGCTCCGCCATTTGATAAGATCGTGGTTGATCTGACAGTGGCTTTAGCTCCACTTTCCTGCCCACTACCCAATACCCTGGACTCCCTTGTAGGCCAAATATGTATCGAACCCAGCCCTGAATATAGTCAATGACCCAGTCTCCACTACTCTCTGTGGAAGAGAATTGTACACACTGACGAACATCGAGAAAGAAAATTCGCACCTCTGTCTGAAACAGGAAACCTCTTATTTTTATAGAATGTCTCCTGGTCTGTCCCACAGGCAGGCACACTCTCTCAGCATCCACCCTGTCAAGTCCCCTCAGCATCTCACACGTTTCAATATGGTCACCTCTTATTCTCATTTCATTCCCACTGAGAATGATATTTGCAAAACGCTCGAGATGCAGCAATGCTTCTCGAAGACGCTAACCTTCCTCAGAATAGAACAAATGTGGAGGGTTTTACGAGAGTGGAAACGTGTGCTGTAAGATTCAGCGTCGTCAAGGTCGCGGAGCCTGTATTTGCAGCAGGCTCAAAGCTGAATGTATGTGTGGATTGGGGAACAACAGTTCGAGTCACACACGCGCGCGCGCACACACACACACAAACACACACACACAAAACACACACATACAAAACACACACATACAAAACACACACACATACAAAATACACACACTCTCAGAAATGGTGAATGCAATATAATTACAAAAAAACAATATTCTGGGTTCCACAGAGTCACAGAATCCCTACAGTGCAGAAGGAGGCCATTCAGCCCATCGAGCCTGCACTGACAACTATCACAATCCAGCCCTATTCCCATAACCCTACGTATTTACCCTGCTGAACCCCCTGACACTAAGGGGCAATTTACCATGGCCAATCAACCTAACCCGCATGTCTTTTGGAGTGTGAGGAAACCGGAGCACCCGGAGGAAAACCCACGCAGACGCGGGGAGACCACTGTGCCACCTGGCAGGATTAGCCAAGCCATGGTAAATGTGTGGGGTTACGGGGATAGGGCAGGGGAGAGGGCGTGGGTTAAGATACTCTGTCAGAGAGTCGGTGTAGACTTGATGGGGCCGAATGGCCTCTTCTGCACTGTAAGGATCCTATGATTCTAATGTGTTACCATGATATGATGTCTACACCTGAATAGGTGCTAAATTCTGGAATTCTTTCTCGAAACCTCTCTGCCTTCCTTCACAACATTCCTTAAAAACCTGCCTGTTTGACAAAGCTTTTGCCCAGCGACCAGTTGCTTTATGTGGCCCTTTGTCAAATTCAGGCAGGCGCCGCCCTCGCCAGCCACCATGAGGTGCGGTTCCACCTTGGTAAAGGTGCTATATAAATGCAATTTGCTATTGAGGTGTCCAGAAATATACGCAATGTGACATTCTTGTTGGGAGATTGTGTTGCGAATAATTGGTTCTCAGCCACCAATACTCAGCAAGGATAGAACGGCAGCAAGTCCAATGCCAACTTACTCATTATTTTAATATCTTATCAGGCACAGCCAAATAAAATCATTTTACATCCAAACAAATGCTGACAGCGTATCTCACCGGGATGACCAACTAAAATGTAAAGTAAGGCTTACATTAACACTGCAATGAAGTTACTGTGAAAATCCCCCAGTCGTCGCACTCCGGCGCCTGAGGGACAGTTTATTTCATAGAATCCCAACAGTGCAGAAGGCGGCCACTTGAACCATCGAGTCTGCACCGACCACAATCCCACCCAGGTCCTATCCCCATAACCCCATGCCTTTACCCTAGCTAGCCCCCCTGACAATTTAGGGGCAATTTAGCATGGCCAATCCACCCAACCCGCACGTCTTTCAGACTATGGGAGGAAACCGGAGCACCCGGAGGAAACCCACGGGGAGAACGTGTAGACTCCACACAGACGGTCACCCAAGCCAGGAATCGAACCTGGGTCCCTGGTGCTGTGCCACCGAGCCGCACAGTGTCCCATATTTTAAGCGGCTTCCCCTAATTTTGACCGTTTGTGGCTTCAGGGACATCTTTTACCCAGTGCTGCTGGGACAGCCTGTGGGAAACGGTTTCTGGGAGTCTCCAGGGTGAAGATGAGTGATTTGAACGGGACTACAAGTGAGTGAGCAGCCAGCAGAGAGACAGTAATGTTGTGACTCAACAATAAACTGGGGGCTCTAGTTGATTTTAACTTTCTCCCACCACTATTGAGTCGAGACACCCCCTTTCCCACCCACTCTCACGCTGAAGCGACTCCCTCCCCACTCTGACCTTCACCCTACCTGGAGCTGCAACATGATATTCTTTTTTTTAATTCATCCGTGGGACATGGGTGTCGCTGGCTGGCCAGCATTTATTGCCCATCCCTAGTTGCCCGAGTGCAGTTGAGAGTCAACCACATTGCTGTGGCTCTGGAGTCATGTGTAGGCCAGACCAGGTAAGAATGGCAGATTTCCTTCCCTAAAGGACATTAGTGAACCAGATGGGTTTTTTCCGACAACGGTTTCATGGTCATCAGTAGATTCTTAATTCCAGATATTTTTTATTGAATTCAAATTCCATCTCCTGCTGCGGCGGGATTCGAACCCGAGTCCCCAGAACATTAGCTGAGTTTCTGGATTAATTGTCTAGCGATAATACCACTAGGCTATCACCTCCCCAAATTTATTCCTTACTGTGGCCGGCATGGCACAGTGGTTGGCACTGCTGCCTCACAGCGCCAGGGACCTGGGTTTGGTTCCCGGCTTGGGCCATTGTCTGTGTGGAGTCTGCATGTTCTCCCCATGTCTGCGTGGGTTTCCTCTGGGTGCTCTGGCTTCCTCCCACAATCTTAAAGACATGCAGGCTAGGTGCAGAACAGGCGCCGGAGTGTGGCGACTAGGGGAATTTCACAGTAACTTCATTGCAGTGTTGATGTAAGCCTTACTTGTGACACTAATAAATAAGCTGTACTTTACTTTTTACTTTATTCTGCACCCTATCCTTTTCCTTTTCTCTATGTACTCTATGAACGGTATGTTTTGCCCGTATGGTGCGCAAAAAACAATACTTTTCACTGTATACCACCCAATACATGCGACAATAATAAATCAAATGTGTACTGTGTACAGTTCTGGTCACCCTATTATAGAAAAGATATTATTAAACTAGAGAGTGCAGAAGAGATTTACTAGGATGCTACCAGGACTTGGTGGTTTGCGTTATAAGGAGAGGCAGGATAGACTGGGACTTTTTTCTCTGGAGCGTAGAAGGCTGAGGGGTGATCTTATAGAGGTCTATAAAATAATGAGGGGCACAGATCAGCTAGATAGTCAATATCTTTTCCCAAAGGTAGGGGAGTCTAAAACTAGAGGGCATAGGTTTAAGGTGAGAGGGGAGAGATACAAAAAGGTCCAGAGGGGCAATTATTTCACACAAAGGGTGGTGAGTGTCTGGAACAAGCTGCCAGAGGTAGTAGTAGAGGCGGGTACAATTTTGTCTTTTAAAATGCATTTAGACAGTTACATGGGTAAGATGGGTCTAGAGGGATATGGGCCAAATGCGGGCAATTGGGACTAGTTTCGGGGTTTTAAAAAAAAGGGCGGCATGGACGAGTTGGGCCGAAGAGCCTGTTTCCATGCTGTAAACCTCTATGACTCTAAATCAAACCCATCCCCCTGCCCCGCCCACCATTGTCATCATTTAAATATCCCTTATTTTATCTCATAAGGGGTATACCCTGTAAATCACAGCCTACCTTCCTTGGACATTTTAGTAAGGTAAGGTACCGTGCCGCAGGGATCGGTACTGGGGCCTCAACTATTTACCATTTATATCGACGATCGGGAGGAGGGGACTGAGTGTAGGGTAACAAAGTTTGCAGACGACACAAAGACAAGTGGAAAAGTGAATCGTGTGGAGGGCGTAGAAGGTCTGCAGAGAGATTTGGACAGGCTGAGTGAGTGGGCGAGGGGGCTAGATGGCCTACTCCTGCTCCTATTTCTTATGTTCTTATGTTCTTATGTACTTGCCAGTATCTGGTCACATCACGACAATGGAAGCTACACTTTGATTACCAACAACACACACATTATATCATATCTTCTAAAGACTACAACCTGTACGGTTGCAGGTGGTTTCACATAATTAATGAAATTGGGTACAATACTTACTTCAGCATGGCAAGAAAAGCACCGGGTTCAACATCAGGGATTCGAATTTCGTCATTATCTTCCGCCAGTTCCCCATAAAACATTGCATGAAATACTGAGCTCCCAACGGCCAAAACGTACTACGGTGGGGGAGGTGGAGGAATGAAGAGCAGATACAGTTAAAAGAACACCAGCAAGAACAGCAGGAGGCCATTTAGCTCGTCAGGTATGTCCCTCATTCAATGAGATCATGGTCGATCCAAGATTCATCTTCATATTCCGACCTTTCCCCCGCAAGTCATAGAATCCCCACAGTGCAGAAGGAGGCCATTTGGCCCAGTAAACCTGCACCAACAACAATCCCACCCAGGCCCTATCCCCGTAACCCCACTAAACCCCCTGACACAGAAGGGGCAATTCAGCGTGGCCAACCCACCTAACCCGCACATCTTTGGAGTGTGGGAGCAAGCCTGAACACCCGGAGGAAACCCACGCAGACACGGGGAGAACGTGCAGACTCCACACAGACAATGACCCAAGCCAGGGATCAAACCCGGGTCCCTGGTGCTGTGAGGCAGCAGCGCTAACCACTGTGCTGCCTCCTAATACCTTTGGACAGCAACACTTTGTCATCCTCAAATTGAAAAACATCAATTGATGTTTTGGAAGAAGTTACAAACATCTCTGTGTAGAAGTGTTTCCCAATTTCATTCCTGAAAGGTCTGGTTCTATTTTCTAGACTATGCCTCCTATTTCTAGACTTCCCAACCAGTGGAGAGACCTGCTCTCTACCAACCATCCTTAACAACTTGATATCGTTCATCAAATTTCCAGTTTCCTCCCACAGTCCAAAGATATCCGGGTTAGGTTGATTGGCCATGCTAAATTGACTCTTAGTGTCAGGGAGATTAGCAGGGTAAATATGTGGGGTTATGGGGATAGGGCCTGGGTAAGTTTGCTGTCCATGCAGGCCCGATGGGCCAAATGGCCTCCTTCTGCATTGTAGGGATTCTCTGATTCTATTCTCTGATTCTACCCGTAACTGTCTAAATTCTTGGGAACACAATTCTAGTATGTGCAATTTCATCCCAATATTTAACCTTTGGAGCCCAGGTACCAACTGGTAAATCTACTTTGTACTCCTTCCCAGACCAATGCATTCTTCCTAAAGTGTGGTGCCCAGTATTAGTACCTACTGGGTTCTGTTGATGGAGAGATACAGTGCAGTAAAGGCTCTTTGGCCCATCGAGTCTACATCAACAATAGCTACCTAGTAGATGTCAGATACCTCGCAGTTTAAGGTAAATGGTTCACAGATGTTGAGTATTGATTAGTTAATGATACTCAGATATGTACATATAGAGTTAGTCTGCACTGAGGGAGATTTAAAAACATAGAAATTAGAAGGAGGAGGCCATTCGGCCCTTCGAGCCTCCTCCGCCATTCATTATGATCATGCCTGATCATCGAATTCAATATCCTGATTCCCCTTTCCCCCCAAATCCCTTGGTCCCTTTAGCTCCAAGAGCAATATCTAATTTCTTGAAATTACACAATGTTTTGGCCTCAACTACTTTCTGTGGTAAAATTGAGTTAGAGTAAGCTCTGTAATGAACAGTCTCTACTGAAAGCATCCTGGTCTCAGTGTCTTTACAACCTGTCTTGGGAGTTTCCCACACATCCAGAAGTGAGGTCTAACCAGGGCTTTGCATATCTGAAGGATTACCTCAACTCTTTTGTGTTCTACTTATCCAGGTGTAAAGGCCAGCTTTCCATTCGCCGTTTTTTGATTATTTCAATTGATTGTAATACGGTGGCACAGTGGTTAGCACTGCTGCCTCACGGTGCCAGGGACCCGGGTTCAAATCCCGGCTTGGGTCACTGTCTGTGTGGAGTCTGCACATTCTCCCCATGTCTGCGTGGGATTCCTCCGGGTGCTCCAGTTTCCTCCCACAGTCCATGGTATCCATGATGTGGAGATGCCAGCGTTGGAATGGAGTGGGCACAACGAGAAGTCTCACAACACCAGGTTAAAGCCCAACACCTGAGGACACACCTGAGGAAGGAGCAGCGCTCCGAAAGCTTGTGATTCCAAGTAAACCTGTTGGACTTTAACCCTGGTGTTGTGAGACCTCTTACTGCTCCCACAGTCCGAGAGATGTGCTGGTTAGGGTGCACTGGCCATGCTAAATTCTCCCTCAGTGTACCCGAACAGGCACCGGAGGTTGGCGACTAGGGAATTTTCATTGTAACTTCATTGCAGTGTTAATGTAAGCCGACTTGTGACACTAATAAATATACTTTTTAATTTTACTGATCTGTGTACCTGGGGCCCTCAGTCTCTTTGGACCTCCACTGTTTCTATCTTTTCAACAGTTAGAGGCCGCTCTATTTGACTCTTGTTTGCCCAAAGTGGAGGGATCCATATTTACCTGCATTGATATCCATGTACCGTTGTTTTACCCTTCATAGAATCATAGAATCCCTACAGTGCAGAAAGAGGCCATTCGGCCCATCGAGTCTGCACTGACCACAATCCCACCCAGGCCCTACCCCCATATCCCTACATATTTTACCCGCTAATCCCTCTAATCTACGCATCCCTGGACACTAAGGGGCAATTTTAGCATGGCCAATCAACCTAACCCGCACATCTTTGGAGTGTGGGAGGAAACCGGAGCACCCGGAGGAAACACTCGCAGACACGGGGAGAATGTGCAAACTCCACACAGACAGTGACCCAAGCCGGGAATTGAACCTGGGTCCCTGGAGCTGTGAAGCAGCAGCGCTAACCACTGTGCCACCGTGCCGCCTGATCGATCTAAGGAATTTCATTACCACACAAGCAATCGCTCACTAATTCGGAAAGGACATTGCTCATGTTACCTGAAAAAAACCAGCAATTTTTAAAAATTCATTCGTGGGACATGGGCGTCACTGGCTGGCCAGCATTTATTGCCCATCCCTAGTTGCCCGAGGGCAGTTGAGAGTCAACCACATTGCTGCGGCTCTGGAGCCACATGTAGGCCAGACCGGGTAAGGACGGCAGATTTCCTTCCCTAAAGGACATTAGTGAACCAGATGGGTTTTCCCGACAATCCACAATGGTTTCATGATCATCAGTAGATTCTTAAATCCAGAATTTCTTTTATTGAATTCGAATTTCACCACCTGCCGAGGTGGGTTTTGAACCCGGGTCCCCGGAGCATGAGCTGAGCTTCTGGATTAATGGTCCAATAATACCACTAAGCCATCGTCTCCCCTACCTGTACCCTGGGTTTCAGCAGGAATGCTGTTGTGTGAGGTTCTCTGAGGTGTAAAGACAAATCAGCCTACAGCACTATTCCCGAAAATGTACAACAATTCAACATTGATCCGAAGCTACAGACCATGTTGAGGATAGCCTAGTGGTATCGCTAGACTATTACTCCAGAAACTCAGCTCATATCCTGGGGACCCGGGTTCAAATCCCGCCATGTTAATGGTGGAATTTGAATTCAATTTAAAAATACAGAATTAAGAGGGATATGGTCCAAGTGCAGGTCAGTGGGACTAGGCATAAAATGGTTCGGCACAGACAAGAAGGGCCAAAAGGCCTGTTTCTGAGCTGTAATTTTCTATGGTTTCTATGGTTTCTAATCCACTGATGACCATGAAACCATTGTCGGAAAAACCATCTGGTTCAATAATGTTCTTTAGGGAAGAAATCTGCTGTTCTTACCCGGTCTGGCCTACATGTCCTGAACCGGTCTGGCAGCACGGTGGTTAGCACTGCTGCCTCACAGTGTCAGGAACCTAGGTTCAATTCCAGCCTCGGGTGATTGTCTGCGTGAATTTCCTCCGGGTGCTCTGGTTTCCTCCCACACTCCAAAGTGTGTGGGTTAGGTGGATTGGCCATGCTAAATTGCCCCTTAGTGTCCAAAGATGTGCGGGTTAGGTTAATTGGCCATGTTAAATTGCCCCTCAGTGTCCCAAGATGTGTAGGCTAGGGGGATTAGCAGGATAAATACGCGAGGTTACGGGGATAGGGGCTGGGTGGGATACTTGTCGGTGCGGGCTCGATGGGCCAAATGGCCTCCTTCTGCACTGTAGGCATTCTATGATTCTATGTAACCCCAGAGCCACAGCAGCGTGGTTAACTCTCCACTGCCCTCTGAAACGGCCTCGCAAGCCACTCAGTTGTATCAATCGCGACAAAGTCTCAACCCACAGCCCGTGGACTGCAGCGATTCAAGAAGGCAGCTCACCACCACCTTCTCAAGGGCAAGTCGGGATGGGCAAAAATACTGGCCCAGCCGGCGACGCCCCTGTCCCACGAATGAATTAAAAAACCCAGATTCTGGAGGAAAAAGGGGATCCTGTTTATGCTGTAATTGCTACAGGGGTGTGAAACGGATGGTATTAATAGGAGAGATAGATCAGTGGGTAGATTAAGCATCTACATGCCATTAAAATGATTGAATGGATAATTCTCTCTCCACCATTCCCAGCAAATAAAAGGAATGATCAATTTTCGCTGCAATTAAACCTCTTGTGGCACAAACAAACCTCTCAAATGGGAGGGAGAGAATGTTGGCATTTCTGATAACAAGCTGACTTCTGCAGTTGGAGAAAATGGGCCCATTTATTTTGACAATGTCACCTTTAAATGGGAAAGACATTGTGGTGTGGGATAACATCAAATACCTCGTGCGACACTCCACGGAGACATGAGGGGACGTGTGGGATACTGAGCTCATACATCCTGACTGAGCTCATGTCAGAGACAAAGGTTCCAGTCTTTATTGCAATGTTAGCGGGCAAGATGGAACATCAGGGCATTTATTGTGAAAAAGGTCAGCACCAAACGTTCCCGGCCCAGCCTTAAAATAAATGCTGACCTTTACAGTGAGCGCATGTTCACCCCGCACTCTATGCTTCTCAAATCTTGGCCTTTTAACCAGGAACACTATCGTGCCACCTTAAGTGGCATGTGCAAACTTCTAATAGCATTTCCCCTGCTGAGAAAGACATTGCTACACCATCAGTTCTCAGTTGTTTTCAATATCCTTTTCCAAAATCCTCGACATGACATTTTGCACCACCAAGTCTGATCGGAACAAGAGGTGGGGGAGAGCACGGAGGGCTGGTTGGAAGTTGCAGAGATAAGGAGGGCAGCACAGTGGCACAGTGGTTAGCACTGCTGCCTCACAGCATCAGGGATCCGGGTTCAACTCCAGCCTCGGGTCACTGTCCGTGTGGAGTTTACACGCTCTCCCCGTGTCTGTGTTGGGTTTCCTCCGGGTGCTCCGGTTTCCTCACACAGTCCGAAAGATGTACAGGTTAGGTTGATTGGCCGTGCTAAATTGCCCCTTAGTGTCAGGCGGAGTAGCTAGGGTATCGTGGGCGGCACGGTGGCACAGTGGTTAGCACTGCTGCCTCACAGCGTCAGGGACCCGGGTTCAATTCCGGCCTCGGGTCACTGTCTGTGTGGAGTTTGCACGTTCTCCCCGTATCTGCATTGGGTTTCCTCCTGTTTCCTCTCACACTCCAAAGATGTGTGGGTTAGGTGGATTGGCCATGCTCAATTGCCCCTTAAGTGTCAGGGGGACTAGCTAGGGTAAATGCATGGGGATAGGGTCAGGGTGGGATTGTTGTTGGTGCAAACTTGATGGGCCGAATGGCCTCCTTCTGCACTGTAGGGATTCTATGAGGCCATTTAGCCCATTCTTCTGCCACTCTATGAGATCATGGCTGATCTGTGACCCAATCTAATTTACCCACTTTTTGCCCATTATCCTTCAGTTAGATTTAAAATTAACAATATCTCTTCATGGCTGTTAAGTGATATCATCGATAGCAATAAAAATCTAAAGCATTGTTAACAATTAAAGTACTGATGATCCATCCTTACCAGCCAAGAAAGGGACTTGCATGGAAGAGGTTTCCAAACTTCGACCAGTTTTTGTGTGTTAATACTTCTCAATCTCACTCCAGAGAGGTTTTTGGATCTAATTCTTTGACTCAATGCCCTCACCCTAATTACCCAACTCAATGAACTAGTTTCTCCTAATTCACCCTATCTGTTCCCTCTAATGTTTTGAAAACTTTGATTGAATCGCTCCTTACTTTTCTAAATTCCAGAGGATACAATCCCAGATTGTGGAATCATAGAATCCTACAGTGCAGAAGGAGGCCATTTGGCCCATTGAGCCTGCACCGACAACAATCCCCACCCAGGACCTACCCCGTAACCCCACGTGTTTACCCTAGCTAATCCCCCTGACACTAAGGGGCAATTTATCATGGCCAATCCACCTAACCCGTACATCTTTGGAGTGTGGGAGGAAACCGGAACACTCGGAGGAAACCCACGCAGACACGGGGAGAACGTGCAGACTCCGCACAGTCACCCGAGGCTGGCATTGAACCTGGGTCCCTGGCGCTGTGACGCAGCAGTGCGAACCACTGTGCCATCCATCTCCTTGTAATTTAACTCTTAGTATCCACGCATCTTTCTGCTATATCTACGCCATACTCGCCCAAAAGCCGATGGGCGGGTTAGGTTGATTGGCCATGCTAAATTAACCCTTAGTTTTCCAGGATTTGATTAGCAGGGTAACTAAGCGGGTATAGGGCCTGGGTGGGATTGTTGTCATAGAATGACAGTGACCCGAGGCCGGAATCATAGAATCAAAGAAACCCTACAGTGCAGAAGGAGGCCATTCGGTCCATCAGGTTTGCATCGACAACAATCCCACCCAGACCCTATTCCCGTCATCCCACATATTTACCCTGCTAATCCCTCTAACCTACACATCCCGGGACATTAAGGGGCAATTTAGCATGGCCAGTCAACCCTTCTTTGGTTTCCTCCCACGTCTTTGGACTGTGGGAGGAAACCGGAGCACCCGGAGGAAACCCACGCAGACACAGGGAGAATGTGCAAACTCCACACAGACAGTGACCCAAGACCGGGAATCGAACCTGGGTCCCTGGCGCTATGAAGCGGCACTGCTAACCACTGTGCCACTGTGCAGACTCGATGGGCCGAATGGTCTCCTTCTACAGCGTGGGGATTCTAAGATTCATATCACTATGATAGCGAGGTCAGCATTCTATTAGCCTTTCTGATTAGCTGCAAAATGAAAGCAATGATTTTTATAAAGCACATCTATAGTATAATGGATAACTGATTGATAGCTGGGCAAAGCACGAAATTGCTTCTGTGAGAGTGCAAGTTATTGATGCACTCTTCACGTTTGTTGAATAATCAATTGGCTGCCTATGCCACCGCTGCTTACCTTGTGTCCGGGCAGTCGCTGGGTCCCGCCTTGTGGTCCCACCACAAAGTGAACATCAGCCATCAAATCGTTGTTAAACATCACGGCATTTCTAGGGGAGAGGAAGCATCATACTCGATCAGAAAAAGTGATTTAAAGTTTACTCATTAGTGTAGGCTTACATTAACACTGCAATGAAGTTATTGTGAAAATCCCCTAGTCGCCACACTCCGGCGCCTGCTCGGGTACACTGAGGGAGAATTTAGCACCTAACCAGCATGCCTTTCAGACTGTGGGAGCAAACCGGAGCACCCGGAGGAAACCCACACAGACATGGGGAGAATGTGCAAACTCCGCACAGACGGTGACCCAAGCCAGGAATCGAACCCAGGACCCTGGCGCTGTGAGGCAGCAGTGCTAACCACTGTGCTACCGTGCCGCCCCTTATTAATATTGTAAAGTTACAGCACAGGAGGAGGCCGTTCAGCCCATCTTGGCTCCACCAGCCGTAAAATGAGCGATCCTGCCTTATCTCACCCTACTGCTCTTGAAGTGCTGTGATCTATGAACCTAATGGATAGCCAAGTGATTTGAAACACAACAGTGTAAGCCTACTTGTGACCATAAGACATAGGAGCAGAGTTAGACCACTCAGTCCATCGATTCTGCTCTGCCATTCAATCATGGCTGATATTTTTCTCATCCCCATTCTCCTGCCTTCTCCCGTAACCCCTGATCCCTTTATTAATCAAGAACCTACCAATCTCTGTCTTAAAGACACTCAATGACCTGGCCTCCACAGCCTTCTGCGGCAAAGAGCTCCACAGATTCACCACTCTCTGGCTGAAGAAATTCCTCCTCATCTCTGTTTTAAAGGATCGTCCCTTTAGCCTAACAACTAAACTTAAAACGGATTTCTGCCTCTTTAAAACAGGGCATTCCAGACCCCCACCATTCTCTGGGCAATAATTTCTTCTGAACTCCTCTCTAATTCCTCTCTCAATTACTTTTCAATCTCTGCTGTGGGTTACTGACCTCCCTGCTAAGGGAAACAGTTCCTTCCTACACACTCTATCCACGCCCCTCATAATATTTTTCCACGCCAGTTAAATCTCCCCCTCAGCCATTCCAAAAAAGATAATTCCAATCTTTCCTTCTTGCTAAAATTCTCCATGCCAACAGTTAATCTTATTCAATCTAAATTGCCTGATGAACCCTGCCCTGCAGCCACCATTGACTCACGACCACTAATAGTGCTCCCAATCCTCTCTCCAGGAGGTTGTTTAGCAGGAACTCCCGCTCCTGATGTTAATAATGAGGTTTTGTTAATATTACTGCAAATCATAAAGGGGTTTGGCGGGGGTGGGGGTGGATTTGACCTATTGCGCCTGTATTGGCCCTTTGGAAGTACAGTTGCGTCTAACCCCTGCTTTGTTTTGCCCGTAACCCTATAGGTTATGGGTGGCACGGTGGCACAGTGGTTAGCAATGCTGCCTCACAGTGCCAGGGGTTAGGGTACAATTCCAGCCTTGGGTCACTGTCTGTCTGCGTGGAGTCTGCATGTCCTCCCCGTGTCTGCGTGGGTTTCCTCCGGGTGCTCCAGTTTCCGCCCACACTCCAAAGATGTGTGGGTTAGGTGGATTGGCCATGCTAAATTGCCCCTTGGTGCCCAAAGATGTGCAGGTTAGGTGGATTGGCCATGTTAAATTGCCCCTTATGAGCCAAAGATGTGCAGGTTAGGTGGATTGGCCATGCTAAATTGGCCTTTAGTATCCAAAGATGTGCAGGTTGGGTGGATTGGCCATGCTAAATTGGCCTTTAGTATCCAAAGATGTGCAGGTTGGGTGGATTGGCCATGTTAAATTGTCCCTTACTAGCCAAAGATGTGCAGGTTAGGTGCATTGGTCATGTTAAATTGCGCCTTAGTGTCCAAAGATGTGCAGGTTAGGTGCATTGACCATGTTAAATTGGTCTTTAGTATCCAAAGATGTGCAGGTTGGGTGGATTGGCCATGCTAAATTGGCCTTTAGTATCCAAAGGTGTGCAGGTTAGGTGGATTGGCCATGCTAAATTGGCCTTTAGTATCCAAAGATGTGCAGGTTGGGTGGATTGGCCATGTTAAATTGCCCCTTATGAGCCAAAGATGTGCAGGTTAGGTGGATTGGCCATGCTAAATTGGCCTTTAGTACCCAAAGATGTGCAGGTTAGGTGCATTGGTCATGCTAAGTTGCCCCTTAGTGTCCAAAGATATGCAGGTTAGGTGGATTGGCCATGGTAAATTGCCCCTTAGTGTCCAAAGATGTGCGGGTTAGGTGCTTTGGCCATGTTAGATTGGCCTTTAGTGTCCAAAGATGTGCAGGTTAGGTGGATTGGCCATGCTAAATTGGCCTTTAGTATCCAAAGATGTGCAGGTTGGGTGGATTGGCCATGGTAAATTGCCCCTTAGTATCCAAAGATGTGCAGGTTAGGTGGATAGGCCATGCCAAATTTCCCCTTCATGTCCAAAGATGTGCAGGTTAGGTGGATAGGCCATGCTAAATTGCACCTTAGTGTCAGGGGGATTAGCAGGGTAAATACATGGGGTTGCGTGGATAGGGCCTGGGTGGGATTGTGGTCGGTGCAGACTCGATGGGCCGAATGGCCTACTTCTGCACTGTAGGATTCTATGAGGTTCTCATCCTGAAGAAGCCCTTTGTAAATGATTAATGGAATCAGCTGAGGATGGAGCATTGCAGATGCTGACAGCGCTCTGAACGTAAACAAAGAGCTCACTCTCCTCCCCCCAGTGGGATGCACTGCCTGAGAGTGTGGCGGAGGCGGGTTCACTTGAAGCATTCGGTCGGGAATTAGCCTGTGATCTGAGGAGGAAGAATGTGCAGGGTTACAGGATGGAGGCTGGGGAATGGCACTAGGTGAGTTGCTCATTCGGACAGCCGGCACTGACACGATGGGCTGAATGGCCTGCTTCTGCTTCGTAACAACTCTCTGATTCTTCAAATCTTTACCAATGATTTTAAAAACTCTGATCTCTGGTTGTTAACCCACTTGCCAGGGCGTGTTTGATATCTATCCGATCAAAACGCTTCCTGCTTTCCCCATCGCCTGGTGTTTCACTTTTATCGCGGTGATTGTAATTTAAAAGCAAGACACATTTATTTTTGACACTGAATTAAAGCAGTTTCTGGTGATTCATCCCTGCACATTTTCCACAATCTCTGCCTTCAGCTGCTCGATCTTAATGCCATTTAGGAGATTTCACACATTCACAAAAGCAGCAGCGATACATTCACTTTTAACTATTTGCTGTTAAAAAACAGCTCCCTCGCTGCGTGTCCGTGACAAAGGCTGCTAATGATTCCATTCTCAGCAGCCCCCCCTCACCCCCGCAAACCCCTCACTCCCCTCCCCCTCACTCACCCTCCCCCTCAAACCTCCCTTCAATCTCACTCCCCCTCCCTCCCCCTCTCCCTCCCTCCCCCTCTCCCTCATTCCCCCTCTCCCTCACTCCCCACAAACTCCTCACTCCCCTCAACCCTCTCCCCCTCAACCTCACTCCCCCTCCCTCCCCACCCCCTTCCTCCCCTCCCCCTCCCTCCCCTCTCCCTCATTCTCCCTCTCCCTCACTCCCCGTCCTCCCCCTTCCCCGTCCCTCCCTTTCCCACCCTCATTCCCCCTCATCCCCACAACTCCCTCACTCTCCTCCCCCTCACAGCCCCTCCCCCTCATCCCCCACAACTCCCTCACTCCCCTCCCCCTCACTTCCCTCCCCTCCCCCTACTCCTCCTACCTCCCCCTCACTCCCCCTCCCCCCCACTCCCCTCACTTCCCCTACCTCCCCCTCACTCCCCCTCCCCCTCACTTCCCTCCCCTCCCCC